>NC_071096.1:370000-385000 GCF_027358695.1 Spea bombifrons | reverse complement strand
ATTTACTAACGCGTGAGACGTTGCGTGTTTTTCCCGTGTTTTCGGTTCTCTGGCGGGTGATGACGCTCGTCGGTGGCCCAGGAGAGACCTCAGACTCCAGTGCTGGTTAACCGTTTGTGGTGGTGATTGTGGTGGCTGCGGCGACCGAACGTGGCCGAGGGGTTAAGCGTGGGAGGCTCAGTCGCGGGGGGCGGCTTGGTCTTTAGTTGAAATTGTCCGTTGTTAAGCAGGGACGCCGGCTCCTGGTCGTGAGGGGAGCGTGGCTAATCAGGCCTGTCCGTCACATTCATTTCCAGCAGGACTCCATTCAGGAGGGTTTAGTCCCGACGCCAGAAAACGAGGGACTCGCTTTAATAAAATGACCCCTTTCATGGCCGTGGATGCGTAGGAATGTGGCGTCGGCAGCAGCCGTTCCCATTGGCCGGCTCTCTCGAGTGTCGCTTTACGCTGCAGGGTGACCATGCGCCGCGCATGGCCGGTGAAAGTCTCTAGGCCCAAGGTTTCCAAAGCATTGACTATTAATACCACGGAGCAGCCCCCCCCGCTTGTCCAGGCTGGCCCTTTATGTCTTCCAGTACCCCGACTCACATCTGGGGAAGCCTTATGCATAACTGAGGTTTTCATTTTTCCATCCAGGCCGGCTTCATCCGCGTCGACCACGACTACGTCCTAAAGTCGGCACAGCTGGCCAAAGCCGGCGGCTGCAAACACTTCAACCTGGAGTCCACCAAGGGGGCAGATAAGAGGAGCTCTTTCCTCTATCTGAGGGTCAAGGTCAGTGCAAGCGGTTTGTGAAAAGCCTTCCAGGAGACGCGGCAGCAGGCGGGAGCAGAGGGCATGCGTGGTGTCCGGCCGCGCATGGACATCTCATCTGCCTCTCTCTCACCTTTATTCTCCTCTCAGGGGGAAGTGGAGGCCGAAGTCGAGGAGCTGGACTTTGAGCGATATTCTATCTTCAGACCGGCGTAAGTTCTCGGCGTCCTCGGCCGGTCATTGTCCCCGGTAGGAAGGATTAGTTCCCGGATATTATTTTTCCGTGTGTAATGCGTGTGCTTTGCTTGCTTTGCAGCGTTTTGCTGTGTGACAGACAAGAGTCTCGGCCCGCGGAGTGGATAGCCAGGAAGATGCTGGCTCCCGTATCATACGTGTTCCCCACCGCGTTCTCCGTGCCCGTTAGCACCCTGGTAAAGGCCATGCTCAATAACGCCGTCTTCCAGAGCGATAAGAAGACGGAGCTGCTGGAGAACAAAGCTATTCACTCGCTGGGGAAGCTGCAGGAGACGAAGGGTTAATCAGTGCCTTCCACCCATTGGTTCGCTTAGGGAAGAACGTGTATGATGGTAAAAGCCGCTTCGCGGGGTAACGCGGGCGCCCCGCAGAAATACTCCGCTGTGGGGTAAAACGCCATGTCCCAAGCTTAACGGGGGCAGTTATTGTCACGGATGCCCGTAATTACCCCAACATTTTGCTTCGGTGTGGTTTCTAATATTAAAACACATTAACCCCTGCTGCCTGTGACGTGATTACTGTGTGGTGCTGCAAGCAATAAAGGTGACACTGAATTGACTGCTGCGTGTTCTGGTCTGTGTGTCAGGCGACACGGAGCACACGAGACATGACACGGGGACACAAGCCAGGGCATACCAGCAACACTGGGTACATACACTGTAAAGGGGGTTAATGCGTGCTGCCGAGGGGGTTAATGCGTGCTGCCGAGGGGGTTAATGCGTGCTGCCGAGGGGGTGAATGCGTGCTGGGGAGAGTCAGGGCATCACATTAAAGGTCCTCCCCACCCACTGTACGACCCTTAGCACACGGTCGCTGCGTGTTGCCATGTAACTGCACTCTACATACATGTGTTTCACTCCCAGGAGTTGTGTTGAGCGGCGTTTTGCATGTATGTGTGTAGCATGTTCTGTGTTATATATATATGCGTGGTAAGTCCCGAGTGGCGGCTCACGCTCTGCAGGCTGCACTGAACATGTATTGAGGGTAAGTGGTGTGTGTAGCATGTGTTTGTGTGAACATCTGTGTGTGTTGTTAAGGTATGTGTGTTAAGGTGTTGGTCTGTGTGTGTGTGTGCGTTAGTATAAGGGTGAGTGTCAGTGTCTGGGTGTGTTGATGTGTGTCTAGGTGTTCAGGTCAGTGTGTGTATGTTAAGGTCTTGGTATGTTGGTGTATTTGAGTATGTTGGTGTGTATATGTGTGTTGGTGTGTCTCTGTGTTAAGGTCAGTGTGTATGTTGGTGAGTATATGTATGTTGCCGTGTTGTGTCTCTGTTAAGGTCTGGGGTGTGTGTTGGTGTGTCTCTGTGTTAAGGTCTGTGTGTATGGGTGTGTTGTGTCTCTGTTAAGGTCTGGGGTGTGTGTTGGTGTGTCTCTGTGTTAAGGTCAGTGTGTATGGGTGTGTTGTGTCTCTGTTAAGGTCTGGGGTGTGTGTTGGTGTGTCTCTGTGTTAAGGTCTGTGTGTATGGGTGTGTTGTGTCTCTGTTAAGGTCTGGGGTGTGTGTTGGTGTGTCTCTGTGTTAAGGTCTGTGTGTATGGGTGTGTTGTGTCTCTGTTAAGGTCTGGGGTGTGTGTTGGTGTGTCTCTGTGTTAAGGTCTGTGTGTATGGGTGTGTTGTGTCTCTGTTAAGGTCTGGGGTGTGTGTTGGTGTGTCTCTGTGTTAAGGTCTGTGTGTATGGGTGTGTTGTGTCTCTGTTAAGGTCTGGGGTGTGTGTTGGTGTGTCTCTGTGTTAAGGTCTGTGTGTATGGGTGTGTTGTGTCTCTGTTAAGGTCTGGGGTGTGTGTTGGTGTGTCTCTGTGTTAAGGTCTGTGTGTATGGGTGTGTTGTGTCTCTGTTAAGGTCTGGGGTGTGTGTTGGTGTGTCTCTGTGTTAAGGTCTGTGTGTTTGGGTGTGTTGTGTCTCTGTTAAGGTCTGGGGTGTGTGTTGGTGTGTCTCTGTGTTAAGGTCAGTGTGTATGGGTGTGTTGTGTCTCTGTTAAGGTCTGGGTGTGTGTTGGTGTGTCTCTGTGTTAAGGTCTGTGTGTATGGGTGTGTTGTGTCTCTGTTAAGGTCTGGGGTGTGTGTTGGTGTGTCTCTGTGTTAAGGTCAGTGTGTATGGGTGTGTTGTGTCTCTGTTAAGGTCTGGGTGTGTGTTGGTGTGTCTCTGTGTTAAGGTCAGTGTGTATGGGTGTGTTGTGTCTCTGTTAAGGTCTGGGGTGTGTGTTGGTGTGTCTCTGTGTTAAGGTCTGTGTGTATGGGTGTGTTGTGTCTCTGTTAAGGTCTGGGGTGTGTGTTGGTGTGTCTCTGTGTTAAGGTCTGTGTGTATGGGTGTGTTGTGTCTCTGTTAAGGTCTGGGGTGTGTGTTGGTGTGTCCCTGTGTTAAGGTCTGTGTGTATGGGTGTGTTGTGTCTCTGTTAAGGTCTGGGGTGTGTGTTGGTGTGTCTCTGTGTTAAGGTCTGTGTGTATGGGTGTGTTGTGTCTCTGTTAAGGTCTGGGGTGTGTGTTGGTGTGTCTCTGTGTTAAGGTCTGTGTGTATGGGTGTGTTGTGTCTCTGTTAAGGTCTGGGTGTGTGTTGGTGTGTCTCTGTGTTAAGGTCTGTGTGTATGGGTGTGTTGTGTCTCTGTTAAGGTCTGGGGTGTGTGTTGGTGTGTCCCTGTGTTAAGGTCTGTGTGTTTGGGTGTGTTGTGTCTCTGTTAAGGTCTGGGTGTGTGTTGGTGTGTTTCTGTGTAAAGGTCAGTGTGTGTTGGTGTGTCTATGTGTTAAGGTCAATGTGTATGGATGTGTTGGTGTGTATGGGGGTGTTGGTGAGCATGAGTATGTTGGTGTTGTGTCTACGTGTTAAGGCCAGTGTGTTGTGTCTTTATGTGTTAAGGTCAGTGTGTTGGTGAGTATGTTTATGTTGGTGTGTCTCTCTGTTAAGGTCACTGTGCATGTTGGGGTGTGTGTATGTGTATGGTTGTGTCTCTATGTGTTAAGGTCAGTGTGTGTTGGTGTGTCTCTATGTGTTAAGGTCAGTGTATGGGTGTGTTTTTGTGTTTCTGTGTCCGGTTGTCACGGTCTTCTCTCTTTCTCTCTTCTAGTTATATATGTGATTAGCATGTTCTGTGTTACATGTACATGTGTTGTATGTACGTGTAGCATGCTGTGTATATGTTAAGGTGTTTGTGTGGAACATGTGTTATATATACATACACGTCTATAACACGTTCGCGTTCGGCTCCTAGCCGGTGATCGGTAGTTCCGCGACGCATTTGGGAGCTGATGACGTCCTGGAGAGCGTGCGGTTGGTTACTGTGGAAACGACGAGGACGCACACCGAGCCCCGCTAGAAACCGGATGTTGGTGGGCGGGGCCTGTCGTATCGGAAACCAAGATGGCGCAGCGCGTGGAGACATGTGAGGGCTTCGTGTGTGTGTGTCAGTGTCATAATATAACATGTGTGATACCTAATATAACGTGTGTGTGTGTGTGATACATTACATAACATGCGTGTGATTCATTCATTCATTCATACATTCATACATACATACATACATACATACATACACGCAGTGTGTGATACATACATACATAACATCACATTCATAACATACATACATACAGTGTGTGTGAGATACATACATAACATACATTACATTGATACAGACACATACATACATTATGATTATTATTATCATTATCATTATAATTTATTTATAAAGTGCCAACAGATTCCGCAGCGCTGTACAAAGACGAAAGTGTGTGTGATACATACATACATGCTGTGTGTGTGATACAGGGAGAGTGAGTGTAATACAGAGAGGGTTGTAATATATGGGGGTATGTAATACAGAGAGGGTTGTAATATATGGGGGGTGTAATACAGAGAGGGTTGTAATATATGGGGGGTGTAATACAGAGAGGGTTGTAATATATGGGGGTATGTAATACAGAGAGGGTTGTAATATATGGGGGGTGTAATACAGAGAGGGTTGTAATATATGGGGGGTGTAATACAGAGAGGGTTGTAATATATGGGGGGTGTAATACAGAGAGGGTTGTAATATATGGGGGGTGTAATACAGAGAGGGTTGTAATATATGGGGGTATGTAATACAGAGAGGGTTGTAATATATGGGGGGTGTAATACAGAGAGGGGTGTAATATATGGGGGTTATAATACAGAGAGGGTTGTAATATATGGGGGGTGTAATACAGAGAGGGTTGTAATATATGGGGGGTGTAATACAGAGAGGGTTGTAATATATGGGGGCGTGTAATATATGGGGGGTATAATACAGAGAGGGTTGTAATATATGGGGGTGTATAATACAGAGAGCGTTGTAATATATGGGGGTGTATAATACAGAGAGGGTTGTAATATATGGGGGTATAATACAGAGAGGGTTGTAATATATGGGGGGTATAATACAGAGAGCGTTGTAATATATGGGGGGTGTAATACAGAGAGGGTTGTAATATATGGGGGCGTGTAATATATGGGGGGTATAATACAGAGAGGGTTGTAATATATGGGGGGTATAATACAGAGAGCGTTGTAATATATGGGGGTGTATAATACAGAGAGGGTTGTAATATATGGAGGGTATAATACAGAGAGGGTTGTAATATATGGGGGTGTATAATACAGAGAGGGTTGTAATATATGGGGGTGTATAATACAGAGAGCGTTGTAATATATGGGGGTGTATAATACAGAGAGGGTTGTAATATATGGGGGGTATAATACAGAGAGGGTTGTAATATATGGGGGGTATAATACAGAGAGGGTTGTAATATATGGGGGGGTATAATACAGAGGGATGCGGGTCGTGTGTTCGCTCTCTCTGTCAGATGTTGGGGTTTTACTTTACTTGAGGAGCCCCGGAGCTTCTCCGGCATCCACTACCCCTGCAAATCCGACGCTTATCAGGCCTGCTGGCAGACGTGAGCTTATAGCTAAACCAATTAATGTTAACTATACATTATACAGGGCTCCTAACTGAAATAACTATACGTTATACAGGGGGCCGGTCACTGATTTATCTATACATTATACAGGGGCCGGTCACTGATTTATCTATACATTATACAGGGGCCGGTCACTGATTTATCTATACATTATACAGGGGGTCGGTCACTGATTTATCTATACATTATACAGGAGGCCGGTCACTGATTTATCTATACATTATACAGGGGGCCGGTCACTGATTTATCTATACGTTATACAGGGGCCGGTCACTGATTTATCTATACATTATACAGGGGGGCGGGCACTGATTTATCTATACATTATACAGGGGCCGGTCACTGATTTATCTATACATTATACAGGAGGCCGGTCACAGATTTATCTATACATTATACAGGGGCCAGTCACTGATTTATCTATACATTATACAGGGGCCGGTCACTGATTTATCTATACATTATACAGGGGCGGGTCGCTGATTTATCTATACATTATACAGGGGGCCGGTCACTGATTTATCTATACATTATACAGGGGGCCGGTCACTGATTTATCTATACATTATACAGGGGCCAGTCACTGATTTATCTATACATTATACAGGGGCGGGTCGCTGATTTATCTATACATTATACAGGGGGCCGGTCACTGATTTATCTATACATTATACAGGGGGCCGGTCACTGATTTATCTATACGTTATACAGGGGCCGGTCACTGATTTATCTATACATTATACAGGGGCCGGTCACTGATTTATCTATACATTATACAGGGGGCCGGCTCGCTGATTTATCTATACATTATACAGGGGCCGGTCACTGATTTAGCTATACATTATACAGGGGGCCAGTCACTGATTTATCTATACATTATACAGGGGGCCGGTCACTGATTTATCTATACATTATACAGGGCATCTTGCTGATTTAACTATACATTATACAGAAGCTCTCCGGGGCCGGCCTTTGTAATGTGCCGTGAAATCAGTGATGTGGGAGATTAAACTCTCTGCAAAGTCACGCGTGTTACACGGATTCTGTGTAAAGCCAATTCCTGGGAATAAAATGGGGTCTCGTTGTGTAAATGGTTGAGCAGCGCTGGAGGAGGGAGACAGCGACGAGATGCCTGAACTGTGTGACAGCGGTGACGATGCAGCCTGGGAGGATGATGAAGGGGCCAGAGCTGAAGTTCGCTGCCTGTTTTGTGAAAGGTGAATTTGGGGTACCCTGACAGAGCCCCCTAACACTGAGCTTTGGGGTGCCCCGACAGAGCCCCCTAACACTGAGCTTTGGGGTGCCCCGACAGAGCCCCCTAACACTGAGCTTTGGGGTGCCCCGACAGAGCCCCCTAACACTGAGCTTTGGGGTGCCCCGACAGAGCCCCCTAACACTGAGCTTTGGGGTACCCCGAAAGAGCCCCCTAACACTGAGCTTTGGGGTACCCCGAAAGAGCCCCCTAACACTGAGCTTTGGGGTGCCCCGACAGAGCCCTCTAACACTGAGCTTTGGGGTTCCCCGAAAGAGCCCCCTAACACTGAGCTTTGGGGTACCCTGACAGAGGCCCCTAACACTGAGCTTTGGGGTACCCCGAAAGAGCCCTCTAACACTGAGCTTTGGGGTTCCCCGACAGAGCCCCCTAACACTGAGCTTTGGGGGTCTCTTTTTGGTGTATTCAGGGTGGATTGTTCTGCTGCGGAGACCTTCGTGCACTGCAAGTCCCAGCATCGCTTCGACGTGTGCGCCGCGGTGAGAGAGCACGGTACGTGTGAACCCCTTACACGGGCCGCCAGAGACCGCCTGCCGGTAACTGTTACCGCCTGCCACCGGGCGTCCGCGTTTCGTCTGCCGACCTGTGTTGGGCTCAGTGATTGGCTGAATTCTAACGGATCTCTTTTCCTTATTGAAGGTCTTGACACTTATGGCTACATCAAGCTAATTAACTACATCAGGTCCACGGTAAGTACATACCTGTCTGCATATCTCATGCGTGTTCCGTGTGGAATCCATGTTCTCTTGCGTCACGTTTATGACGTTTGGCTTTTTTTCAGGGGTGCAGCGCGGAGTCTCTGGAGAACGTGCGCGAGCCGCTGCCCTGGGAGAAGGACGAGTTCCTGATGCCGGTTATAAAGGACGACGCTCTTCTTCAGTTTGGTGAGCGAGCCGCTTTGGGGAGCACGGGGGCCCGTTTGGGGAACGCGGGGGCCCGTTTGGGGAACGCGGGGGCCGTTATCGCTTGCCAGTATTTCCTGGAATCACCGATCTGCGAGTAACGGAGGGTTAAAGGGCGTCTGCCTTTTTGGCACCGATGGTGATGGTTTGTTGCAGGTTCTGTTAGGACCGAATGGTTCCTGAGTACAGGTGGTAGAGAGCGTGCTAACGGTGTACTCTAATCGCTCCTTCGTGCTGACGGTGTGCTCTAATGGCTCCTCGGTGCTGACGGTGCGCTCTAATGGATCCTCGGTGCTGACGGTGCGCTCTAATGGATCCTCGGTGCTGACGGTGCGCTCTAATGGATCCTCGGTGCTGACGGTGCGCTCTAATGGCTCCTCCGTGCTGACGGTGCGCTCTAATGGCTCCTCCGTGCTGACGGTGCGCTCTAATGGCTCCTCCGTGCTGACGGTGCGCTCTAATGGCTCCTCCGTGCTGACGGTGCGCTCTAATGGCTCCTCCGTGCTGACGGTGCGCTCTAATGGCTCCTCCGTGCTGACGGTGCGCTCTAATGGCTCCTCCGTGCTGACGGTGCGCTCTAATGGCTCTTCCGTGATGACGGTGCGCTCTAATGGCTGTTCCGTGCTGACGGTGCGCTCTAATGGCTCTTCCGTGCTGACGGTGCGCTCTAATGGCTCTTCCGTGCTGACGGTGCGCTCTAATGGCTCTTCCGTGCTGACGGTGCGCTCTAATGGCTCTTCCGTGCTGACGGTGCGCTCTAATGGCCCTTCCGTGCTGACGGTACGCTCTAATGGCTCTTCCGTGCTGACGGTGCGCTCTAACGGCTCCTCTGTGCCGACGGTGCGCTCTAACGGCTCCTCTGTGCCGACGGTGCGCTCTAATGGCTCCTCTGTGCCGAGGGTGCGCTCTAATGGCTCCTCACACCTTGTTTTAGACGTGGACGACGTGGATGTCTGCATGGATGTCTCCCGGGACGAGAGCTCCGAGGGCGCCCGGTCCGCCTGCACTCACTGCAGACGCGCGGAGAGTCGAGCTCAGGCGGCCGAGGCAAAGTTAGCTCTGGCTCTGGAAGACCTTCACAAAATGAGGTAAAAACCTAAAAAAAAAAAGTAAAAGAGTAAATCCACTCGCTGCTCGTCCCCGGGACACTGATGTCACTGACGCCCCCCCCCCTGATGTGCGATGTCACTGACGCCCCCCCACGCACGGTGTGCGCGATGTCACTGAAGCCCCCCCACGCACGGTGTGCGCGATGTCACTGAAGCCCCCCCCATGCACGGTATGTGCGATATCACTGAAGCCCCCCCCACGCACGGTGTGTGCGATGTCACTGATGCCCCCCCGCACGGTGTGTGCGATGTCACTGACGCCCCCCGCACGGTGTGTGCGCGCGATGTCACTGACGCCCCCCCCACGCACGGTGTGTGCGATGTCACTGAAGCCCCCCCGCACGGTGTGTGCGATGTCACTGATGCCCCCCGCACAGTGTGTGCGCGATGTAACTGAAGCCCCCCCGCACGGTGTGTGCGATGTCACTGATGCCCCCCCGCACGGTGTGTGCGATGTCACTGACGCCCCCCGCACGGTGTGTGCGCGCGATGTCACTGACGCCCCCCCCACGCACGGTGTGTGCGATGTCACTGACGCCCCCCGCACAGTGTGTGCGCGATGTAACTGAAGCCCCCCCCGCACGGTGTGTGCGATGTCACTGATACCCCCCCGCACGGTGTGTGCGATGTCACTGACGCCCCCCGCACGGTGTGTGCGCGCGATGTCACTGACGCCCCCCCCCCCCCCGCACGGTGTGTGCGATATCACTGATGCCCCCCCGCACGGTGTGTGCGATGTCACTGAAGCCCCCCCCCGCACGGTGTGTGCGATGTCACTGATGCCCCCCGCACGGTGTGTGCGATGTCCCCCCCGCATGATGTGTGTGAATTGGATGCCATGCGCCGTGTGGGCCAGCAGGGGGCTCCCTTGCTTGCGCCGTGTGATTGTTCGCATTATCCTCGGGTCGCTGACCTGTCGGCCGTTTCCGATTGATTGCAGACAACTTGCCCGGGATTTTGTGATGACGGCGGACGTTGGACGGGGGTCTTCTTCCAGCGGGGCCGTGGCAGACCTGGACGAAGACGAGGACAGCGTTTACTTTAGCTCTTACGGACACTTTGGGATACATGAGGAGATGCTGAAGGTTAGAGGGATTAAAGGGTTAATTATTGTATGTGCTTGATGTGACTCCATATATATTGTGCTGCGTTAGGCCATTACATGGACCTTAGCCGTGACATTGGGAGGTTAGCGTGTGCAGCGCTCCTCATGTTACACGTGTTACTACATGTTACATGTAGGGCTGCGGATGTCAGGAGTCGGATCATCGGGCGACCTCCGCGCGTTAAACTTTATTTCACTTTATTGTCCAGCATGACCGAAGTGTGAGCGGACCCCTGTGCCAAGATCTGTCCAATCAGCAAGCCCCCCACTGTGTAATGTATAGATAAATCAGTTAACCCCCCCCCCCGTATAATGTATAGATAAATCAGCGAGCCGGCCCCTGTATAATGTATAGATAAATCAGCGAGCCGGCCCCTGTATAATGTATAGATAAATCAGCAAGCCGGCCCCTGTGTAATGTATAGATAAATCAGTGACCGGCCCCCTGTATAATGTATAGATAAATCAGCGAGCCGGCCCCTGTATAATGTATAGATAAATCAGTGACCGGCCCCTGTGTAATGTATAGATAAATCAGCGAGCCGGCCCCTGTGTAATGTATAGATAAATCAGTGACCGGCCCCCTGTATAATGTATAGATAAATCAGCAAGCCGGCCCCTATATAATGTATAGATAAATCAGTGACCGGCCCCTGTATAATGTATAGATAAATCAGCAAGCCGGCCCCTATATAATGTATAGATAAATCAGTGACCGACCCCCTGTATAATGTATAGATAAATCAGTGACCGGCCCCTGTATAATGTATAGATAAATCAGCGCCCCCCCGTATAATGTGTAAATCAGCGAGCCGGCCCCTGTATAATGTATAGATAAATCAGTGACCGGCCCCCTGTATAATGTATAGATAAATCAGTGACCGGCCCCCTGTATAATGTATGTATAGATAAATCAGTGACCGGCCCCCTGTATAATGTATAGATAAATCAGTGACCGGCCCCCTGTATAATGTATGTATAGATAAATCAGTGACCGGCCCCCTGTATAATGTATAGATAAATCAGTGACCGACCCCCTGTATAATGTAAAGATAAATCAGTGACCGACCCCCTGTATAATGTATAGATAAATCAGCGCCCCCCCGTATAATGTGTAAATCAGCGAGCCGGCCCCTGTATAATGTATAGATAAATCAGTGACCGGCCCCCTGTATAATGTATAGATAAATCAGTGACCGGCCCCCTGTATAATGTATGTATAGATAAATCAGTGACCGGCCCCCTGTATAATGTATAGATAAATCAGTGACCGGCCCCCTGTATAATGTATGTATAGATAAATCAGTGACCGGCCCCCTGTATAATGTATAGATAAATCAGTGACCGGCCCCCTGTATAATGTATGTATAGATAAATCAGTGACCGGCCCCCTGTATAATGTATAGATAAATCAGTGACCGGCCCCCTGTATAATGTATGTATAGATAAATCAGTGACCGGCCCCCTGTATAATGTATAGATAGAGGGACTCTGTACTCTGGCCCCGGGGGGGGGGGGTTTGGGTCTGTACTCTGCCCTGGGCGGCGGGGCTCTGTACTTGACCACAGGTATGTTTGGAGGCCCCCATCATACGTGATTCGCTTCTCACATAAAGATTTTCTGACCGTCAGGGGTCTCGGCAGCAATCGGGAAATCAGTGAGCCGGAAAATCTCCTCGGCCGACGTAATCAATTCCATCCCCGCATCTGGGGCCGTGCCTGCGCTGCGCTAAGAGTTAAGGTGACGGCGAGGAAATTAACCCTTTCACTGATGTCTGTATGCGTTGCCCCTGCGCTCAGAGAACGGATTCGTTTAATTAGTGACGCGGAGCGTTTCGTGGGATTAACCCTTTCTACTGCTGCAATTACACAAATAATGTGAATATGAGCCACAAATGATGCTCTTTGTTTGCGTGGCACACGCGTGTCGTTCGTACGCATACATTAAATAAAGAACGTCCCGCCGAGATATGTGTTCTCTGCTGGTTACCGGCGGCGGGTATGTAGTCTGTGGGGTCCGCGGGACGTGGGGGAGCCTGTTGTGGCACTCGTGTCAATCTGCGTGTTTGTGATTCCCCCCGCAGGACGCGGTGCGGACCGAAAATTACCGCGACTTCATCTACCGGAATCCACACATTTTCAAGGACAAGGTGAGCTCCGTGGGGGGGGGGCATCGGGGGGTTGTTGGGTATGGGGGTCTTACTCCCCCCCGACCGAGCCCCGTTTATTATGAATGGAGTAAACGTCATTGTGCGTGTACCACGTCAGCCTGGCATGTACCCCAGTAATGCCCCCGTCTGCCCCCCAGGTGGTTCTGGACGTGGGCTGTGGCACGGCCATCCTCTCCATGTTTGCGGCCAGAGCCGGAGCGAAGCGGGTGATCGGCGTGGATCAGTCGGATATCATCTACCAGGCGATGGACGTCATCCGGTGAGGGGCCGTTCTCGCCAACTGCCCCTGAGGGGAGATAGGGACAGGATTTACCCCACTCCTCATGTCGCACGCCTCCGTTCCGCGGGTGCCGCGGGTGCCGCGCGCCTCATGGGCTGCTGTTGTTAAGCCGTCTCGTGACAAACCAGAAGCAGGTTCAGGAGTTCACGTCCTCTCGCCCGTCCTGCGATCCTTTCTAATGACCCGTCTAATGAGATTCCCGGAGTGCAGCGAGATAGCGGAGAAGAGACAGAAATAAGAGTGAGCGTGCGGCCCCCGCGGTGAGGAGCGTGCGGCCCCCGCGGTGAGGAACGACGGTGCCGCCAATAACATTCACCCTTAATTGATTCTGTTCTCTGCCGCTCATGAAAAGCTGCTTTATTTCCAGAGTTTATTTCTTCCGCGGGGCTGGCGTGCGGGGGGGGGGGGGGTTTGGGGGGGGTGGATGGGCGGTTTGGGTCTTTGAGTGTGCGAGGCTGGAAGGGGGGGGTCAGTTGGGGGTTTGGGTTTTTGAGCACGCGAGGCTGGCAGGGTGGGGGGGGCAGTTGGGGGTTTGGGTTTTTGAGCACGCGAGGCTGGCAGGGTGGGGGGTCAGTTGGGGGTTTGGGTTTTTGAGCGCGCGAGGCTGGCAGGGTGGGGGGTCAGTTGGCGTCCGGAGGGGTTGGTTCAGCACACGACGCGGGGGGGGGTTGGAAGAATGGAGCGCGCAGGCTGTTATCCACCACCCTCTCAGTAAAGTAAAACTCCCTTCCGTTCCGTCTCAGTCTCCGACGCTCTCGCGATTCCTGTCTCTTCTTACAACAGAAATATTATTCATCCCAAAAACGGCTGATCTCGGGGAGTTGTAGTTCAGGCAAATCTCGCAGCTCTCTCTCACCTCCCGTCTCTCTCTCTCACCTCCCGTCTCTCTCTCTCACCTCCCGTCTCTCTCTCTCACCTCCCGTCTCTCTCTCTCACTTCCCGTCTTTCTCTCTCACCTCCCGTCTCTCTCTCTCACCTCCCGTCTCTCTCTCTCACTTCCCGTCTCTCTCTCTCACTTCCCGTCTCTCTCTCTCTCACTTCCCGTCTCTCTCTCTCTCACCTCCCGTCTCTCTCTCTCTCACCTCCCGTCTCTCTCTCTCACCTCCCGTCTCTCTCACCTCCCGTCTCTCTCTCTCACTTCCCGTCTCTCTCTCTCACTTCCCGTCTCTCTCTCTCACTTCCCGTCTCTCTCTCTCACTTCCCGTCTCACTTCCCGTCTCTCTCTCTCTCACTTCCCGTCTCTCTCTCTCTCACTTCCCGTCTCTCTCTCTCTCTCACCTCCCGTGTCTCTCTCTCTCTCTCACCTCCCGTGTCTCTCTCTCTCTCTCTCACCTCCCGTGTCTCTTTCTCTCTCTCTCACCTCCCGTGTCTCTCTCTCTCACCTCCCGTGTCTCTCTCTCTCTCTCACCTCCCGTGTCTCTCTCTCTCACCTCCCGTCTCTCTCTATCTCTCTCTCACCTCCCGTCTCTCTCTGTCTCTCTCCCTCTCTCTCGCCCCCTCGGCTCTCCCTCTCTCTCGCCCCCTCGGCTCTCCCTCTCTCTCGCCCCCTCGGCTCGCTCTCCCCCCCCCCCCCTCTCTCCCCCCCGCTCGCTGTGTTTGGCAGCGGAGGAGTTCGGGGGACGGTCAGTGGTTTTGGGAAAAGCAAATATAGCAGTTTTTTTTTATTGCAGAAAATGAAGGAATTCGGTGCGTTTTGATAACGTGCGAGCTGCGTGTCCAAAGAGTGCGAGGGAGCAGCCGAGAGGGCCTTATTTACGGTCAGGGGAGCGCACGTTCGGAGGCTCAGAGGTTTAGATGGAATGAAAGGGTTACTTTACTGGGAGGGAGGTGCAGAAGTGGAACAACCTCCCAGCAGAAGTGGTAGAGGGTATTAAACATGCATGGGATAGACATACGACTCCTGAGTCTAAGACGAGACCCACGGCTGATTAAGGTTTGAGTCGTTAGACTGGACGGGCCGATGGGGGCCGTTCTGCCTCCAGTGGGTTCTGGGTGTGGGGGTCTCTCTGAGCCCCCGTTATCTACCTGAATCAGCAGATGAATTTACCCCCCGCAGGTTAAATAAGTTGGAGGACACGGTGATTCTGATCAAGGGGCGAATCGAGGAGGTGGAGCTGCCGGTGGAGAAGGTGGACGTCATCATATCTGAGTGGATGGTGAGTTTGGACACGCTAGCGACACGCGTGTCTCAGAATAACATGTCTTCATGCTGCTTCCCGGGCAGTTCT
>NC_071096.1:142500-362500 GCF_027358695.1 Spea bombifrons | reverse complement strand
GATATCGGAGCTAAAACGCGAAGCGTGTCTGCGCAGGTCAGGTAACGGCCGCTCAGGATGAGTGTTGTGCGGATTATGTGCTGTATACAGTAATATAACCCCCCCAGCGCTGTATACAGTAATATACCCCCCAGTGCTGTGTACAGTAATATAACCCCCCAGCGCTGTATCCAGTAATATAACCCCCAGCGCTGTATACAGTAATATAACCCCCCCAGCGCTGTATACAGTAATATAACCCCCCAGCGCTGTATACAGTAATATAACCCCCAGCGCTGTATACAGTAATATAACCCCCAGCGCTGTATACAGTAATATAACCCCCCGCACTGTATACAGTAATATAACCCCCAGCGCTGTATACAGTAATATAACCCCCCAGCGCTGTATACAGTAATATAACCCCCCCAGCGCTGTATACAGTAATATAACCTCCAGCGCTGTATACAGTAATATAACCTCCAGCGCTGTATACAGTAATATAACCCCAGCGCTGTATACAGTAATATAACCCCCAGCGCTGTATACAGTAATATAACCCCAGCGCTGTATACAGTAATATAACCCCCAGCACTGTATACAGTAATATACCCCCCAGCGCTGTATACAGTAATATAACCCCCCCCCAGCGCTGTATACAGTAATATAACCCCCCAGCGCTGTATACAGTAATATAACCCCCCCAGCGCTGTATACAGTAATATAACCCCCCAGCGCTGTATACAGTAATATAACCCCCCAGCGCTGTATACAGTAATATAACCCCCCCAGCGCTGTATACAGTAATATAACCCCCCCAGCGCTGTATACAGTAATATACCCCCCAGCGCTGTATACAGTAATATAACCCCCCCAGCGCTGTATACAGTAATATAACCCCCCAGCACTGTATACAGTAATATAACCCCCCAGCGCTGTATACCGTAATATAACCCCCCCCAGCGCTGTATACAGTAATATAACCCCCCAGCGCTGTATACAGTAATATAACCCCCCAGCACTGTATACAGTAATATAACCCCCAGCGCTGTATACAGTAATATAACCCCCCAGCGCTGTATACAGTAATATAACCCCCAGCGCTGTATACAGTAATATAACCCCCACAGCGCTGTATACAGTAATATAACCCCCCAGCGCTGTATACAGTAATATAACCCCCCAGCACTGTATACAGTAATATAACCCCCACAGCGCTGTATACAGTAATATAACCCCCACAGCGCTGTATACAGTAATATAACACCCCAGCGCTATATACAGTAATATAACCCCCAGAGCTGTATACAGTAATATAACCCCCAGCGCTGTATACAGTAATATGACCCCAGCACTGTATACAGTAATATAACCCCCAGCGCTGTATACAGTAATATAACCCCCAGCACTGTATACAGTAATATAACCCCCAGCGCTGTATACAGTAATATAACCCCCAGCGCTGTATACAGTAATATAACCCCCCAGCGCTGTATACAGTAATATAACCCCCCAGCGCTGTATACAGTAATATAACCCCCCAGCGCTGTATACAGTAATATAACCCCCCAGCGCTGTATACAGTAATATAACCCCCAGCGCTGTATACAGTAATATAACCCCCAGCACTGTATACAGTAATATACTCCCCAGCGCTGTATACAGTAATATACTCCCCAGCGCTGTATACAGTAATATAACCCCCAGCGCTGTATACAGTAATATACTCCCCAGCCAGGGCCGGCCTTAGGGGTGTGCGACCTGTGCGACCGCACAGGGCGCCATGGTTGCAGGGGCGCCTGACCGGGACTTAGATTAAAGCATCGGTTTTTTTTTTTGGTTTTTTTTTAAACTTTATTTAACATCATTGATGTTAAATAAAGTTTACAAAACAAACGATGCTTTAATCTAAGTCCCGGTCAGGGGCGCCGAGCGGTTGCTCGTGAAGTTCTCGGCAACCGCTCGGCGCCCCTTACTCTCCGTGACTCCGTCGCGGTGCCAGCATCTCATGTTGAGCGCCGGACTATACCGGCGCTCAACATGAAATGCCGGCAGAGCGAGAAGACGGATGCCTCCCGCTCTTACCGCAGGACTCCGGCAACAAGGTAAGTGGGGGGGGGGGGTAGTTTGAAGGGGCAGAGGGGGGGGGTAGTTTGAAGGGGCAGAGGGGGGGGGTAGTTTGAAGGGGCAGAGGGGGGGGTAGTTTGAAGGGGCAGAGGGGGGGGTAGTTTGAAGGGGCAGAGGGGGGGGTAGTTTGAAGGGGTAGAGGGGAGGGGTAGTTTGAGGGGGGGTAGTTTAAAGGGGCAGAGAGGGCGGGTAGTTTGAAGGGGCAGAGAGGGGGGGTAGTGAGGGGGGGCAGAGAGGGGGGGGTAGTGAGGGGGGGCGCCAGAGGAGTAGTCCGCACAGGGCGCCACAACGCCTAAGGCCGGCTCTGTCCCCAGCGCTGTATACAGTAATATAACCCCCCAGCGCTGTATACAGTAATATAACCCCCCAGCGCTGTATACAGTAATATAACCCCCAGCGCTGTATACAGTAATATAACCCCCCAGCGCTGTATACAATAATATAACCCCCAGCGCTGTATACAGTAATATAACCCCCCAGCTCTGTATACAGTAATATAACCCCCCCAGCGCTGTATACAGTGATATAACCCCCAGCACTCTATACAGTAATATAACCCCCCAGCGCTGTATACAGTAATATAACCTCCAGCGCTGTATACAGTAATATAACCCCCAGTGCTGTATACAGTAATATAACACCCCAGCGCTGTATACAGTAATATAACACCCCAGCGCTGTATACAGTAATATAACACCCCAGCGCTGTATACAGTAATATAACACCCCAGCGCTGTATACAGTAATATAACACCCCAGCGCTGTATACAGTAATATAACACCCCAGCGCTGTATACAGTAATATAACCCCCCAGCACTGTATACAGTAATATAACCCCCAGCGCTGTATACAGTAATATAACCCCCAGCGCTGTATACAGTAATATAACCCCCAGCGCTGTATACAGTAATATAACACCCCAGCGCTGTATACAGTAATATAACCCCCAGCGCTGTATACAGTAATATAACCCCTCAGCGCTGTATACAATAATATAACCCCCAGTGCTGTATACAGTAATATAACACCCCAGCGCTGTATACAGTAATATAACCCCCAGCGCTGTATACAGTAATATAACCCCCAGCGCTGTATACAGTAATATAACCCCCAGCGCTGTATACAGTAATATAACATCCAGCGCTGTATACAGTAATATACCCCCCAGCGCTGTATACAGTAATATACCCCCCCAGCACTGTATACAGTAATATAACCCCCAGCGCTGTATACAGTAATATAACCCCCAGCGCTGTATACAGTAATATACCCCCCCAGCACTGTATACAGTAATATAACCCCCAGCACTGTATACAGTAATATACTCCCCAGCGCTGTATACAGTAATATACTCCCCAGCGCTGTATACAGTAATATAACCCCCAGCGCTGTATACAGTAATATAACCCCCAGCGCTGTATACAGTAATATAACCCCCAGCGCTGTATACAGTAATATAACCCCCAGCGCTGTATACAGTAATATAACCCCCAGCGCTGTATACAGTAATATACCCCCCCAGCACTGTATACAGTAATATACTCCCCAGCGCTGTATACAGTAATATACTCCCCAGCACTGTATACAGTAATATACTCCCCAGCGCTGTATACAGTAATATACTCCCCAGCGCTGTATACAGTAATATAACCCCCAGCGCTGTATACAGTAATATACTCCCCAGCCAGGGCCGGCCTTAGGGGTGTGCGACCTGTGCGACCGCACAGGGCGCCATGGTTGCAGGGGCGCCTGACCGGGACTTAGATTAAAGCATCGGTTTTTTTTTTTGGTTTTTTTTTAAACTTTATTTAACATCATTGATGTTAAATAAAGTTTACAAAACAAACGATGCTTTAATCTAAGTCCCGGTCAGGGGCGCCGAGCGGTTGCTCGTGAAGTTCTCGGCAACCGCTCGGCGCCCCTTACTCTCCGTGACTCCGTCGCGGTGCCAGCATCTCATGTTGAGCGCCGGACTATACCGGCGCTCAACATGAAATGCCGGCAGAGCGAGAAGACGGATGCCTCCCGCTCTTACCGCAGGACTCCGGCAACAAGGTAAGTGGGGGGGTAGTTTGAAGGGGCAGAGGGGGGGGGGTAGTTTGAAGGGGCAGAGGGGGGGGTAGTTTGAAGGGGCAGAGGGGGGGGGTAGTTTGAAGGGGCAGAGGGGGGGGGTAGTTTGAAGGGGCAGAGGGGGGGGTAGTTTGAAGGGGCAGAGGGGGGGGTAGTTTGAGGGGGGGTAGTTTAAAGGGGCAGAGAGGGCGGGTAGTTTGAAGGGGCAGAGAGGGGGGGTAGTGAGGGGGGGGCAGAGAGGGGGGGTAGTGAGGGGGGGGCAGAGAGGGGGGTAGTGAGGGGGGGCGCCAGAGGAGTAGTCCGCACAGGGCGCCACAACGCCTAAGGCCGGCTCTGTCCCCAGCGCTGTATACAGTAATATAACCCCCCCAGCGCTGTATACAGTAATATAACCCCCCAGCGCTGTATACAGTAATATAACCCCCAGCGCTGTATACAGTAATATAACCCCCCAGCGCTGTATACAGTAATATAACCCCCAGCGCTGTATACAGTAATATAACCCCCCCAGCGCTGTATACAGTGATATAACCCCCAGCACTCTATACAGTAATATAACACCCCAGCGCTGTATACAGTAATATAACACCCCAGCGCTGTATACAGTAATATAACCCCCAGCGCTGTATACAGTAATATAACCCCCAGCGCTGTATACAGTGATATAACCCCCCAGCGCTGTATACAGTAATATAACCCCCCAGCACTGTATACAGTAATATAACCCCCAGCGCTGTATACAGTAATATAACCTCCAGCGCTGTATACAGTAATATAACCCCCAGTGCTGTATACAGTAATATAACACCCCAGCGCTGTATACAGTAATATAACACCCCAGCGCTGTATACAGTAATATAACACCCCAGCGCTGTATACAGTAATATAACCCCCCAGCGCTGTATACAGTAATATAACCCCCCCAGCGCTGTATACAGTAATATAACCCCCCAGCACTGTATACAGTAATATAACCCCCAGCGCTGTATACAGTAATATAACCCCCAGCGCTGTATACAATAATATAACCCCCAGTGCTGTATACAGTAATATAACCCCCAGCGCTGTATACAGTAATATAACCCCTCAGCGCTGTATACAATAATATAACCCCCAGTGCTGTATACAGTAATATAACACCCCAGCGCTGTATACAGTAATATAACCCCCAGCGCTGTATACAGTAATATAACCCCCAGCGCTGTATACAGTAATATAACCCCCAGCGCTGTATACAGTAATATAACCCCCAGCACTGTTTACAGTAATATAACCCCCCAGCGCTGTATACAGTAATATAACCCCCAGCACTGTATACAGTAATACAACCCGCAGCGCTGTATACAGTAATATAACCCCCAGCGCTGTATACAGTAATACAACCCCCAGCACTGTATACAGTAATATAACCCCAGCACTGTATACAGTAATATAACCCCCAGCACTGTATACAGTAATATACTCCCCAGCGCTGTATACAGTAATATACTCCCCAGCTCTGTATACAGTAATATAACCCCCAGCGCTGTATACAGTAATATACTCCCCAGCGCTGTATACAGTAATATAACCCCCAGCGCTGTATATAGTAATATACCCCCCAGCACTGTATACAGTAATATAACCCCCAGCGCTGTATACAGTAATATACTCCCCAGCGCTGTATACAGTAATATACTCCCCAGCTCTGTATACAGTAATATAACCCCCAGCACTGTATACAGTAATATAACCCCCAGCGCTGTATACAGTAATATACTCCCCAGCGCTGTATACAGTAATATACTCCCCAGCTCTGTATACAGTAATATAACCCCCAGCGCTGTATACAGTAATATACTCCCCAGCGCTGTATACAGTAATATAACCCCCAGCGCTGTATATAGTAATATACCCCCCAGCGCTGTATACAGTAATATAACCCCCAGCGCTGTATACAGTAATATAACCCCCAGCGCTGTATACAGTGATATAACCCCCCAGCGCTGTATACAGTAATATAACCCCCCAGCGCTGTATACAGTAATATAACCCCCAGCACTGTATACAGTAATATAACCCCCCAGCGCTGTATACAGTAATATAACCCCCAGCGCTGTATACAGTAATATAACCCCAGCACTATATACAGTAATATAACCCCCAGCGCTGTATACAGTAATATAACCCCCAGCGCTGTATACAGTAATATAACCCCCAGCGCTGTATACAGTAATATAACCCCCCAGCGCTGTATACAGTAATATAACCCCCAGCACTGTATACAGTAATATAACCCCCAGCGCTGTATACAGTAATATAACCCCCAGCGCTGTATACAGTAATATAACCCCCCAGCGCTGTATACAGTAATATAACCCCCCAGCACTGTATACAGTAATATAACCCCCCCAGCGCTGTATACAGTAATATAACCCCCCAGCGCTGTATACAGTAATATAACCCCCCAGCACTGTATACAGTAATATAGCCCCCCAGCACTGTATACAGTAATATACCACCAGTGCTGTATACAGTAATATAACCCCCAGCACTGTATACAGTAATATAACCCCCCCAGCGCTGTATACAGTAATATAACCCCCCAGCACTGTATACAGTAATATAACCCCCAGCACTGTATACAGTAATATAACCCCCCAGCGCTGTATACAGTAATATAACCCCCCAGCGCTGTATACAATAATATAACCCCCAGCGCTGTATACAGTAATATAACCCCCAGCACTGTATACAGTAATATAACTCCCAGCACTGTATACAGTAATATAACCCCCAGCGCTGTATACAGTAATATAACCCCAGCGCTGTATACAGTAATATAACCCCCCAGCGCTGTATACAGTAATATAACCCCCCAGCACTGTATACAGTAATATAACCCCCAGCGCTGTATACAGTAATATAACCCCCAGCGCTGTATACAGTAATATAACCCCCCCAGTAATATTTTATGTTGTAAAATGTCATTTAAAAATGAGAGAAATCGTTTTATTGAATTTGAATGTTAATTCTCTGGCAGTTTGGGTTGAGATCGGGTTATTTTGGGGTTGAGTGTGCACTGTATGAGTGGTCACTGAGAACGATCTGAAAGTGACCTTTGGCCGGGATTTCCTGGGAGCTGCAGCGGCTGCCTGCGCATGGATTACAATCACTGGATCTTCACGCTCGGCTGAACCCCATTATGTTCGGCATTGTACGGGGCAGTTAATTGTGTCGCTCATCAGGATGATAGATTACCGCCTGCAGTGAAAAGGCTGATGATGAGGTCTAATCTCCTTCCGGATGGAGGTCTCTGCAGTCTCTTATCTGCCGTCTTTAGGTAGATTGGGATTCCAGGCGTAGGACAGACCCGTTTGGGGGCCCCGGTTACACGTGAACACGCTGTGTGATGGGGTCCTAGTGTGTGCCCCCCCCCGCATAACGTGTGTCACGGAGCCCACCGGCCGGCTCCCGGTGCGATCTCGGTTCTGCCGTCTGGGAAGAGTCCGTTTCATCAGCCTTCGGACCTTCGTGCTTCTCGCTGCCTGCGGTTTGGCGACATAACGGTTATAACCGGCGACATTAAATGACGGCCTATGGGAAGGAACCGGTGAGACTGGAAACCAGTTAAGGAGGCCACCGAGCCCAGTATCCACTACTTCGTATTAAGGTTCGGAATCTAGAACGTGCTGTTCTGCCGCCTGCAACATAAATATGACCCTGTCATAGAAGAGTGTCTCCAACCTATTCCGCAGCGCAGTACAACGCTCAGATACCAGGACCTTCACGAAATCATGAAACCTTTTCCTATCCAGTCTCTGTGACCATGTGACGCGCTGCTTGGGGGTCTCTGTGACCATGTGAAGCGCTGCTTGGGGGTCTCTGTGACCATGTGAAGCGCTGCTTGGGGGTCTCTGTGACCATGTGAAGCGCTGCTTGGGGGTCTCTGTGACCATGTGAAGCGCTGCTTGGGGGTCTCTGTGACCATGTGAAGCGCTGCTTGGGGGTCTCTGTGACCATGTGAAGCGCTGCTTGGGGGTCTCTGTGACCATGTGAAGCGCTGCTTGGGGGTCTCTGTGACCATGTGAAGCGCTGCTTGGGGGTCTCTGTGACGTTGGGGGGGGGGTCTCTTTTCACGTATATTATGATTTTGTGCCCATTCCGTGTTATAAAACACCCCGTGAGTGTCTGCTGGGTTGGATCTGGGGGCTGCGTCTGGGGGGCTGCGTCTGGGGTAATCAGTTTCAGGCCAGTGCATTAAACGAGTGAGTGATTTTTACAGCCGACGGGGGCCGGGAGTGACGGCTGCAGATTACCGACAGATGAGCTGCTTTCTCAGGATCCGCAGACCTTTGTTTGCGTTTCCTCGCGGCTTTTCATGCAGTAAAAGTGAAAGAACGGCTTCTGAGCGAGACGCAGACATTAGACCCCCCCCCCAAACATGCGCCATAACTGCTTCCGAACGGCGATAATGAGTTGGCAGCAGAAAGCGAGCCCAGCTTTTATTCTGAACACAAAACAAAGAGCGCTTCCAGCTCGCGGTAAAGCGGATCATCTCCTAAACTAGAAACCTGATTTATTCTGTCCCCATATCTCGCTGCTTCTGACATCAATCTCACTGATGATGTCATAGGAACTATGCTAGAGTTCGCACAGAAATGGAAGGAAACGTTATAGTTATTTTTATTAATCATTAGGTAAAAATGCGTCTCCTGTTCAGCGGACGGCGCAGGAATAAGAGCGCGCGACATGAAGCGAGCGCCGCGCGGAGCATTAATATCATTAAATTCATCCGTTATTCGTTATATCAATAATAATATAATTCATAGAACTGGAATAAAAAAGGGCGGCTCTGGGTAAACGGCGCTCGCGGTTACTGATGAGTTCAGAAAACACGTTTTTTGCAGGAATGCTGCTTTTCTGCCGTTTTGCTGTAAAGCGGGTAGCGGCCGCTGCTGCCCCCGTCCGCTGCCCCCGTCCGCTGCCCGTGTGAGTGACGGCTCTTGTGTTCCCTTTTCCAGGCTCTTTGCGGTTATTTTGACGTGTTCTTCGCGGAGGGCTGCGACCCCCCGGTGAGTAGCGCCTCCGATCTAAATTAATTATGTACGGAAATTGTGTTTCTCGCCCCGAGCTGTGTGTGAGAGACGGCTGTTTTGCTGCTGTAAGCATTTAACGTGTGCGTGTTTCGTGTAACAGACTAATGTACCATGATATTACAAATGTTTTTCATCTGTGTCAATAGGTGTCATTCTCCACCGGCCCCTCGGCCCCCAGAACCCACTGGAAACAAACCGTCTTCTTTCTGGAAAAACCAGTTCCTGTGAAAGCCGGTAAATGTATTCGGTGCCGTCTGCTGAGCGCCCCCCCCCCAGACAGAGCGCCCCCCCCAGACAGAGCGCCCCCCCCAGACAGAGCGCCCCCCCCAGACAGAGCTCCCTGCAGACTCTTTCGCTTATACGTTATATCGCGTCATCATTCTGTGTGTTAACCCCTGCTTATATTATTCACCCCCCCGTACGTTATATCATTCCCCCCGTACGTTATATCATTCCCCCCCGTACGTTATATCATTCCCCCCCGTAGGTTATATCATTCTCCCCGTACATTATATCATTCCCCCCCCGTACATTATATCATTCCCCCCCGTACATTATATCATTCCCCCCCCCGTACATTATATCATTCCCCCCCCGTACATTATATCATTCCCCCCCCGTACATTATATCATTCCCCCCCCGTACGTTATATCATTCCCCCCCGTACGTTATATCATTCCCCTCCGTACGTTATATCATTCCCCCCGTACGTTATATCATTCCCCCCCGTACGTTATATCATTCCCCCCGTACGTTATATCATTCCCCCCGTACGTTATATCATTCCCCCCGTACGTTATATCATTCCCCCCGTACGTTATATCATTCCCCCCGTACGTTATATCATTCCCCCCGTACGTTATATCATTCCCCCCGTACGTTATATCATCCCCCCCGTACGTTATATCATCCCCCCCGTACGTTATATCATTCCCCCCCCGTACGTTATATCATTCCCCCCCCGTACGTTATATCATTCCCCCCCCGTACGTTATATCATTCCCCCCCCGTACGTTATATCATCCCCCCCCGTACGTTATATCATTCCCCCCCGTACGTTATATCATTCCCCCCCCGTACGTTATATCATTCCCCCCCCGTACGTTATATCATTCCCCCCCGTACGTTATATCATTCCCCCCCGTACCTTATATCATTCCCCCCCGTACGTTATATCATTCCCCCCCGTACGTTATATCATTCCCCCCCGTACGTTATATCATTCCCCCCGTACGTTATATCATTCCCCCCGTACGTTATATCATTCCCCCCGTACGTTATATCATTCCCCCCCCGTACGTTATATCATTCCCCCCCCGTACATTATATCATTCCCCCCCCGTACGTTATATCATTCCCCCCCGTACGTTATATCATTCCCCCCCGTACGTTATATCATTCACCCCGTACGTTATATCATTCCCCCCGTACGTTATATCATTCCCCCCGTACGTTATATCATTCCCCCCGTACGTTATATCATTCCCCCCGTACGTTATATCATTCCCCCCGTACGTTATATCATTCCCCCCGTACGTTATATCATTCCCCCCGTACGTTATATCACCCCCCCGTACGTTATATCATCCCCCCCCGTACGTTATATCATCCCCCCCCGTACGTTATATCATTCCCCCCCCGTACGTTATATCATCCCCCCCCGTACGTTATATCATCCCCCCCGTACGTTATATCATCCCCCCCCGTACGTTATATCATTCCCCCCCGTACGTTATATCATTCCCCCCCCGTACGTTATATCATTCCCCCCCGTACGTTATATCATTCCCCCCCGTACGTTATATCATTCCCCCCCGTACGTTATATCATTCCCCCCCGTACGTTATATCATTCCCCCCCGTACGTTATATCATTCCCCCCGTACGTTATATCATTCCCCCCGTACGTTATATCATTCCCCCCGTACGTTATATCATTCCCCCCGTACGTTATATCATTCCCCCCCGTACGTTATATCATTCCCCCCGTACGTTATATCATTCCCCCCGTACGTTATATCATTCCCCCCCCGTACGTTATATCATTCCCCCCCCGTACGTTATATCATTCCCCCCCCCGTACGTTATATCATTCCCCCCCGTACGTTATATCATTCCCCCCCGTACGTTATATCATTCCCCCCCCGTACGTTATATCATTCCCCCCCCGTACGTTATATCATTCCCCCCCCGTACGTTATATCATTCCCCCATATGTTATATCACCCCCCCATATGTTATATCACCCCCCCATATATTCTATCACCCCCCGTACGTTATATCATTCCCCCCATATATTCTATCACCCCCCGTACGTTATATCATTCCCCCCGTACGATGTATCATGAGTCCCCCCCGTACGATGTATCATGAGTCCCCCCCGTATGTTATATCATGCACCCCTCCCCTTAGGTTATATCATTCCCCCCCCGTATGTTATATCATTCACATCCCCCGTACGTTATATTACCCTCCATGCATTATATTTATGTTAGGAATCTGGCAGTGGCCCCCGGCCCTGCAGTCCACACTTTTTCTAGGTTTGTATTTTTTATTTAATGCTCATTGTTTTTCCTCCCCAGTACGGTTAAACCCTTGTATCCCGACGCCTGAGATACACAGTTTGTTGTGTTTATTTTCAGTAGAATTAAGCGTCTCCGAGGGCTAAATAAAAGCCTCTAACAGGGCAATAATTCAATTAATTGTGTCCTAATCTGTCTGCGGCGCTCCGTAGCGCAGGTTCTGCCAGCCGCGAGGCCGCGATAAGCGCAAGGTGAAGTTCTTTATCCCGGAGAGAGCCCCCCCCCGCTCCGGGGCGCTGCTGCGCGTGAAAACATCAGTCATCTGATATCTACATGACACTGATTAATTGTCTCGATCACGAGGCGCTGCTCGCCGAGGCTCCGCAAATCCTGCATTGATTACAGCTTCTTCTCTGAGCGTTTAACCCTTCGCAGCCTGATATTTCGGAATGTGATATTATTGGGGTCGCGGGGTGGCAGACAGCGGGAGTCTCCGCCCACAAACGCATTTTATAATGCAGATTTCCATGCCGGTTGTGACATCATAACGCAGCGTTCCTTTGTGGATAGGGGTTTTAGTGTCTGCCGTGGCTTTGGTGGATGAGACCTCGGTTTACAATCCGTGTCGCCGTGGATTAAACAATGTTTTTCTGCATGCGGCGGGGGGGGGTGTTTATCGCATCCCTACATGCGTCTTCAGCTGTGAACATCACCCCCTCTCTGTTAGATCGGCTTTTCCCGCCTGCCACGCGCCGCGCCGGCCGTTTAATGACCGTCTGTTTCTTCTCCTCGCAGGGCAAGCGCTGAAAGGCAAGATAAGCGTCCGTAAGAACAGGAAAGACCCTCGCTCCCTCCTCATAGCGCTGTCCCTGAATAACACGACGCAGACCTACACCCTGCAGTAGCCCCCGCGACGCCACCGCCGCCGCTACCGCCGCCGCCATCCTCCAGCGTTTTATACTGAATAAAAACCCCTTCGTGGTAAAGAAACGCGTCGCGTTATTTGCCTCCTTTGTGTCCAACAAGAAGAGATTTTATTCAGTAAATAAGGAGATGATTTTATTAAATGAGATAAATTCGGAAAAAATGATGTAAAATCTGTAAGCGAGGCTCAGAAACTGTAGAAGGAGCTGGGATGATAGCTGAGGGCGCGCGGGATACGGAGGGGGCGCGGGATACCGGGGAGCGGAGGGGGCGCGGGATACCGGGGAGCGGCGCGGGATACGGGGGAGCGGAAGGCATACGGGATAGCGGAGGGCGCGCGTGATACGGGATAGCGGAGGGCGCGCGTGATACGGGATAGCGGAGGGCGCGCGTGATACGGGATAGCGGAGGGCGCGCGTGATACGGGATAGCGGAGGGCGCGCGTGATACGGGGGAGCGTAGGGGGCGCGGGCTACCGGGGAGCGGAAGGCATACGGGATAGCGGAGGGCGGACGGGATACGGGGTAGCGGAGGGGGGCGCGGAAGGCATACGGGATAGCGGAGGGCGGAGGGGGGCGCGGAAGGCATACGGGATAGCGGAGGGCGCGCGTGATACGGGATAGCGGAGGGCGCGCGTGCTACGGGATAGCGGAGTGCGCGGCGGATATGGTAACTCACACAGACTTGGCACCGAATGTAACTTTCAATGACAATTTCCACTGTGACTCGAAAATGAAGATGAATGAAAAGGTATCGGTCCGAGAGACCGCCGAGTCTTTAGTTGAAGTTTATCCCTTTTATTGAACCACCGTAGAAAATGTCGCCAGGACCTCAGTGGTCTCTTCATCAAGTGGAAGGAAATTGAAAATCTTAATCCAGATTATACTCCAGGGATTTGAGGCCTCCTCGGGCTCCTTCTCACCGTCTTATTCCTCTCCATTCACCTCCTGACCCCCCCACCGCGGGTGCTGATTAATTACATCTTTTGTGTCTTTAAAGAGTGATATCTGTCCCTATAACTACCCCAGCGGGGGGTATTAGTGAGTGTAGGGGAATGGATGTGGTACGTGCGGGATACGGAATATATTCTGGATGTCAGACGTCTCATCCGCCTCCCAGCATTGGAACGTTTCATTCCTGTCACTCGCGCGGAGAGCGTCGGTCTCGTGATGTTGAAATGGAAGAGACAGTAATTGTCAGTAATTAAAAATCCAATCAATTAGCGGCTGCCGCGGTTCCTGTCAATGTCACAGCAGTTACTAAGACCGAGCAATTCCCCAGCACGGGCCCCCTTATAACGCATGCTTATGGGGTTAATGTGGGCAGTTTAACCCTTTGAGGGGCCGTTTGGCAGCCGAGGGGTAGGCCTGGCGTGTAATGAGATGTGATTAGGGTTATCAGCAGCTCGTGGAGAGTCGCGCAGGTTTGGATCTCGTTCCCGTCCGTTGGAGCAGAACAATTACCAGATGCCTTCGCTGTCTCTCCACCTGAGATGGCAGAAAATCCCCCACCGGACCCACAGAGTGGGGCAAACGGCTCCTCATCTTCACATCTCTCACCACGTTCTCAGTGGGCTTTATTCGGAGGGGTAGAGTGCAAGCTCTTGGGCCAGATTTATTCTTATCGGAAATATATTGTTTATTGGCTGATTTGTGTAAATAAAGTTTATTTTTAATTCATGGAATTTGGGCAACGAGGAGCCGACATCCGAGGGACATCCATGGCGGGTGAAAGCGGTGCGCACACGGGGAGGGGGAGATCCTGGATCATGTGCCATGCGGGGGTCCCGGCGTGACACATAGTACCAGCCACTGAGGGTCCCCTAACTGCCCCCTGGGCCCCTTCCTCTGATCCAAAGCTCTTCCTATGAAATTCTCTTATCCCTTATCTGGGAGGCGGGGGGGGGCGCAGAATGACGGAGGCAAAATCAATTCCTATTCTTCACCCTGACAGAGTCATTAAGCTGTGAAGGGCGGTTAATTCAGTGGGAATGATGTGCGGGGGGCGGGGGGGCAGGGGGGGCAGGAGGTAGGTGTAGATTTACTGCCCCGTCCAGCCTTGGATAAGATTATCTCCCCAAACAGGCGGTGATTGGGATCCATCAGCCACCTCACACGCATCCCACTACACGCAGCGACAAACATGCAGATATATGACCCGGGGGTCTGCCCCTCCTCACACACGCATCCCGCTACACGCAGCGACAAACATGCAGATATATGACCCGGGGGTCTGCCCCTCCTCACACACGCATCCCACTACACGCAGCGACAAACATGCAGATATATGACCCGGGGGTCTGCCCCTCCTCACACACGCATCCCACTACATGCAGCGACAAACACGCAGGTATATGACCCGGGGTTCCCCCCCCGCCTCACACACGCATCCCGCTACATGCAGCGACCAACACGCAGGTATATGACCCAGGGGTCCGCCCTTCCTCACACGCATCCCACTACACGCATTGACAAACATGCAGATACATGACCAGGTGGGGCCGCCCCGCCTCACACACGCATCCCAATACATGCAGTGACACACACATGCCGATTTATGACCAGGGGGGTCAGACCCTCCTCACACATGCATCCCACTACACGCAGTGACACACACACGCATATATATGACCTATGATATATGCGAGATCCTCCTCACATACACACACATAACACCCCACACACAGTGACATCCCCCAAACACACACAGGGACACCCCCCACACATACAGACATCAGCACACAACACGCAAAGTACACAAACACACAGACAGACACACAGACTTTACATGGTCAGACAGACAGTGAGCACAGGGACAGACAGATCGTGTCTGGGATAAATCGCGTGATCTGCCGCCCCCCAAACGTCCCACCCAAATCACAATTACAGACAGACGCACCTGAGAGAGTCACAGAGACAGCCAGACAAACAGACAGACAGACAGACAGACAGGGGCATCAGCCAAGTGCAAGAATCTTGCCCCCCCAATCTGTTACTCTGTCTCTCTGTTACTCTGTCTCTTTGTTACTCTGTTACTCTGTCTCTCTGTTACTCTGTTACTCTGTCTCTCTGTTACCCTGTCTCTCTGTTACTCTGTTACTCTGTCTCTCTGTTACTCTGTTACTGTGTCTCTTTGTTTCTCTGTTACTCTATCTCTCTGTTACTATGTCTCTCTTTTACTCTGTCTCTTTGTTACTCTGTCATTCTTTTACTCTGTCTCTTTGTTACTCTTTTACTCTGTCTCTTTGTTACTCTGTCATTCTTTTACTCTGTCTCTTTGTTACTCTTTTACCCTGTCTCTCTGTTACTCTGTATCTCTGTCATTCTGTTAATCTGTTTCTCTGTCTCTCTGTCTCTCTGTCTCTTTGTTTCTCTGTTACTCTGTTTCTTTGTTACCCTGTCTCTCTGTTACTCTGTCTCTCTGTCTCTCTGTTACTCTGTCTCCTTGTTTCTCTGTCTCTTTGTTTCTCTGTTACCCTGTATCTCTGTTACTCTGTCTCTCTGTTACTCTGTATCTCTGTTACTCTGTCTCTCTGTTACTCTGTCTCTCTGTCACTCTGTTACTCTGTCTTTTTGTTTCTCTGTCACTCTGTCTCTTTGTCACTCTGTCTCTTTGTTTCTCTGTCACTCTGTCTCTTTGTTTCTCTGTCACTCTGTCTCTTTGTTTGTCTGTTACTCTGTCTCTTTGTTTCTCTGTTACTCTGACTCTTTGTATCTCTGTTACTCTGTCTCTCTGTCACTCTGTTACTCTGTCTCTTTGTTTCTCTGTCACTCTGTCTCTCTGTCACTCTGTCTCTTTGTTTCTCTGTCACTCTGTCTCTTTGTTTCTCTGTCACTCTGTCACTCTGTCTCTTTGTCTCTCTGTCACTCTGTCTCTTTGTTACTCTGTTACTGTTTCTCTTTTACGCTGTCTCTTTGTTACTTTATTGCAGACCTTAATGATTTATTAAAAAGGCACCGAATCTTTGTGAGACCCCGTGTGCGTGTTGGGGGGGGGTTAAAGTTGAGTCGGGTCTCCTCTTTCTCGGTATTGAAAATAAAAGAACATCCAGTCCCCGATACACGCGTGTTTCCCGGTTCGCGTGTTTCCCGGATCGCGTGTTTCCCGGTTCGCGTGTTTCCCGGATCGCGTGTTTCCCGGTTCGCGTGTTTCCCGGTTCGCGTGTTTCCCGGATCGCGTGTTTCCCGGTTCGCGTGTTTCCCGAATCGCGTGTTTCCCGAATCGCGGGATTCTATGGACACATTGCGTGTTTTAGAAATGCGCTAATAAAATAATCTAATGAACTTTTTTTGTGAATTAATTCGGATCCGTTTCTCGGTTATAAAATGGAAATCTTTTTCGGCACTCTCCGGTTCTGATGCAGATTTATTCTCCGGTTCTGACGCAGATTTATTCTCCGGTTCGTATACGGATTTATTTTCCGGTTCGGATACGGATTTCTTCGGTTCGGACACGGATTTATTTTCCAGTTCGGACACGGATTTCTTCGGTATCCAAACCGAAGAATAAATCCGTATCCGAACCCAAAATATATTATAAGTATTTTTTTTATATTCTATATTTCCAAAATATATTCTTTGATTACCAATTAAACCCAGAAAATATAATCTCGTTATAAAACCATCGGTCCTGACACTGGAACTAACGAGTTTAACGGAAATGGGATTTTCCGGTTATCGTTAGTACTTGGCCTCTATACCTCATAAATTCGCATTTAACTAGAATTACACCCGTTACCGGGAATATTAAAAGAAGCGACCACCCCTCCCGCACACACGTTTCATATTCTCTATTTTCTAACGTGTAACACATAACCCCCGGAGCATTTAACTCAAGTCCCGGCGGCCGGTGCCCGTAGAGCGCTCCCGAGTCCAAATATTTTAAAAAAGCCACATGAAATAAGGTGATCCCTATATCAACTACCTTTGGGGGCATAAACAGCATGAGGGGTCTTCTGCCCCATCCGGTGGCACTTTACTCACTGCAGATGAGCAGAGCCCCTGCCCGGCGGGTTCGTTAGGGGGCAGGAATTATTGCCCCGTCTGATTGTTCTCAGGCTGGATATACCTGGCTGGATTGACTGGATGAGTTGTTGGTTTTTAGCAGGATGGATATCCCTGGCTGGATTGACCGGACTGTCAGGCCCCTGGGAGCTGTCCCTTTAAAGTGTGAATTTCATGATTTATCAGGAAATGTCACGGGAAGGACACCCTGCGCAGCGCTGACGCAAACCCCCCCCCCAAATAAAAAATAAGATCCAGAAGCTTCTCCAGAAATAAAATCCAGAATCCTCTCTCCCCCCAACACTCCTCCAAACTGAAGCTGAGGGTCCGCTCCAGACAGCAGCTGCAGCACGGTGAGTGCACAGGAAGCTGGGGTACTTACTGCACTGGGGGGGGGGGGGCTGGGGAGCTGGGGTACTTACTACACAGGGAGTAGCTGGGGTACTTACTGCACTGGGGGGCACTAGAGGTCTGGGGTACCTACTACACAGGAGGGAGACTGGTGTACATACTGCACTAGGGGGGCTGGGGAGCTGGGGTATTTACTACACAGGGAGCAGCTGGGGTACTTACTGCACTGGGGGGCACTAGAGGTCTGGGGTACCTACTACACAGGAGGGAGACTGGTGTACATACTGCACTAGGGGGGGGCTGGGGAGCTGGGGTACTTACTACACAGGGAGTAGCTGTGGTACTTACTGCACTGGGGGGCACTAGAAGTCTGGGGTACTTACTACACAGGAGGGAGACTGGTGTACATACTGCACTGGGGGCACTGGGGGCTGGGGTACTTACTACAAAGGAGGAAGCTGGGGTACTTACTGCACTAGGGGGCTGTGGTACTTACTGCACTGGGGCAACATTGAGATAACACCGGGCGCTGAGATTTAGTATAACAGTATCAATTATATTATAATTACCGGGGGCTGATAATTATTAGAACCGCTGAGACTTAGTGAATACTCTTCCAATAAATCTCAGCGCCCGGTATATACCGGTGTCAGTACTAATATTATATACCAGGAGCTGTCCGGTGCTGAACCATCTAATAATGATAATAAGAAGGTTCTAGACGGGGCTCTGGCTAAATACTTCTAGTTTTTGTTGTTTTCGTGGCAAAATCCGGCAATAAAATGATTGTAAAAAATTGCCAGTAATAAGGGGGAAAAGAAGGACAATAAGAAGGGGCTAACATTTAAATGCTACAATATGCTGTCACAAAAATAATATACCTGAGACACAGAAAATCTCCCCATGCATCCCACGCGTGTGAATCGGTGTGTGATTGTATGCGTGTGTGTTGTATGTATGTACAGTATGTGTTATTATATGTATGTGTTATTGTATGTGTGTGTAATGCTGTAAGGGTTAACCTATTCCTCCCCTGGCAGGGGTTTTGGGGTATCTGTGGATGCTTTGCCCCCCGGGGGAGCTGAGAATGTGTTTTACTGAATGACACGAAGTAAATGGGGCGGAAAATTAAAGAATTTCTCTCCATGGAGGGGGCTTCGGATCCGTGACTAGAAACACAATAATACCCCAGGCTCGGGGGGCAAACAACCCCAACACGATTAACCCATTCAGAGACACACAACAAATGCAATGTAACCTGCATGGTGTAACTGCCCCAGTCCCCCAGCCTGCATCACACACTCTCACAGTGGTACTCTCTCACACCCTCTCAAAGAGACACACCATCTCTCACACCCTCTCAAAGAGACACACCATCTCTCACACCCTCTCAAAGAGACACACCATCTCTCACACCCTCTCAAAGAGACACACCATCTCTCACACCCTCTCAAAGAGACACACCATCTCTCACACCCTCTCAAAGAGACACACCATCTCTCACACCCTCTCAAAGAGACACACCATCTCTCACACCCTCTCAAAGAGACACACCATCTCTCACACCCTCTCAAAGAGACACACTCTCTCTCACACTATTTCTCACTCTCTCACACACTCTCTCTCCAACACTATCTCTCACTCTCTCACACACTCTCTCTCCAACACTATCTCTCACTCTCTCACACACTCTCTCTCCAACACTATCTCTCACTCTCTCACACACTCTCTCTCCAACACTATCTCTCACTCTCTCACACACTCTCTCTCCAACACTATCTCTCACTCTCTCACACACTCTCACACTATCTCACCGCATGCCCTCCTGACACTTCTCTTCCCGTGTTGCAGGATTTTGGCCCCCCATGGATCTCGGTAAGAAGACGGTGAACAGCCCAGAGGGTGCTGCCCCCGGTCCCGTTGGAGGTGCAGAGGCCCCTGGGCACAGCCCTGACCATGATGTCCCTCTCCAAGCCTCTTCCAAACTGGCCAAACTCTCCGAGCCTAACGAGAGCAGAGAGTCCCCTCCAGAGGAGCCCCGAGCCGGCATACTGGAGAGATCAAGACCCAGTGGCTCCTGCAAGTCCAGCACCCCGATACAGGGCAACTCTGCCCCCAGGAGAGACTCTGCGGAGCCCGGTGCCCCGAGGAGTGACCCCCTGGCTGGCCGCAGCGCGCACACTAACCTGGCGCACTGCCCTATATCCCCGTTCCACAGCGCAGAGGGGGAACTGCCCCAGAGCCTAGGGAAGCCCAGCCTGGAGATCAGCAAGGGCACCTGGGGGCCCATGAGCCAGAGCACTGTGGTCCTGAGCGCAGATGGAAACACGTCTGTCTATCCGGGCAGCCTCAATGGGGTGAGTGAGCCGGAGCCCACTAGATAGATGGATATGTTATTGTGTGTCAGTACGTATACACACACATATATATAAATCAAATTAGGTATGGTATAGTGGACCCCTCCACTAAGAACTAGGTAATAGCAGGTAACATCATTTATATATCTATCTATCTATATATATATATTGTCTGTCGGTACATATATCTATTGCTGTGGGTAAGTACATATTGTGGGTCAGTATGTATGTACATATATATTCATGTGGGTCAGTATATATGTATATATTGCTGTGGGTAAGTACATATTGTGGGTCAGTATGTATGTACATATCTATTCATGTGGGTCAGTATATATGTATATATTGCTGTGGGACAGTAAGTATTATCACTGTATTGGTGTATGCTGTAGAGTATTATCACTGTATTGGTGTATGCTGTAGAGTATTATCACTGTATTGGTGTATGCTGTAGTACACACCGGGAGGCTCGGGGGAGGTGTGATATTTCAAGTTTCCTGGAGAATCTGAATATTAATCCAGATTAAAGTGGAGTTGAGATCTGTGCCAACGATCCGAGTCAGAATTAATTTTGTCCTAAGAGCTGATAGTTTAATTGGGGAGATTTGACAGATCGTGGGAGCAGCAGAGGCTCAGGAGCACTGTTTATCCACTGAACAGCGCGGCGGAATATGGTGGCGCTATAGAAATTGTTATTTTTATTATAGGGGAACAAAACAAAAGAAGCTGCCCCCACCTTTATTCAAATGCAGCCCCTACCGCCAAATATTAATACGAAATCATCGCTTACTGTCCTGCTCTGCGTTTTACCATATCGCCCTACACCCTACTGTACACCAAACAATCCCATATTACCCTATAATATACTGTGCTAATTTATACAGTCCTATCTATACCATACACTATACTATTATGTGCTATTACCGTATACTGGTGTACTATACCATACTCGTCTATACAATACTGCCCTACCCCCTACTGTACACCAAACAACCCCATATTATCCTATAATATACTGTGCTAATTTATACAGTTCTATCTATACCATACACTATACTATTATGTGCTATTACCGTATACTGGTGTACTATACCATACTCGTCTATACAATACTGCCCTACACCCTACTGTACACCAAACAATCCCATATTACCCTATAATATACTGTGCTAATTTATACAGTTCTATCTATACCATACACTATACTATTATGTGCTATTACCGTATACTGGTGTACTATACCATACTCGTCTATACAATACTGCCCTACACCCTACTGTACACCAAACAATCCCATATTACCCTATAATATACTGTGCTAATTTATACAGTTCTATCTATACCATACACTATACTATTATGTGCTATTACCGTATACTGGTGTACTATACCATACTCGTCTATACAATACTGCCCTACACCCTACTGTACACCAAACAATCCCATATTACCCTATAATATACTGTGCTAATTTATACAGTCCTATCTATACCAGACACTATACTATTATGTGCTATTACCGTATACTGGTGTACTATACCATACTCGTCTATACAATACTGCCCTACCCCCTACTGTACACCAAACAATCCCATATTATCCTATAATATACTGTGCTTCATTATACAGTTCTATCTATACCATACACAGTACTGTTATGTGCTATTACCGTATACTGGTGTACTATACCATACTCGTCTATACAATACTGCCCTACACCCTACTGTACACCAAACAACCCCATAGTATCCTGTCATACACTGTTCTACATTACACAGTTCTATCTATACCATACACTATACTATTATGTGCTATTACTGTATACTGATGTACTTTACCGTTCTAGTCTATACTGCCCTAGAACCTTCCGTACACTACACAATCATATATTATCCTACCATATACTGTGCTTCATTATACAGTTCTATCTATACCATACACTATACTATTATGTGCTATTACTGTATACTGATGTACTTTACCGTTCTAGTCTATACTGCCCTACACAATGCTATACCCCCCATACTGCCATCGGCTCCTATATTTTGGGTTCGTTTATATAAATTCCCAGAATATTCCCTTTTTCAGACAGTTTATGTTTAAAAAAGGTGGGTTTTTGGGGTGCACCATTATTGCAGCATTTAGCCCCCGCTGCCGATGTGCTCCCCGTCCCGCCTGCCCAGAAATGCGGAGATCCCGTTTCGTGAATCCAGTTTTCAGAAGATTTTTGGGTTTAATGAAATCGCAGATTGCAGGATTTTTCTTAACTACCTACAAATATTAGAAAAGAACCTTAATATATTACAGGAATATCATAACAAATATCACAAAAACATTACAAAATATAAATCTAAGGAATCTAAAAATATAACAAAATATCATAAAATATAAAAGGAATATAAAACTGTAGCTATATATCATAAAAATATCACAAACTATAAAATAATCCCAAAATATCACAAATAATATCACAAAATATCAACTAATATCACAAAAAAAATAGCAAAATATAAAAATAAGGAATCTAAAAATATACAAAATATCAAAGCAATATCATACAAAATATAAAAATAATCCCAAAATATTTTTAAAAAGTGGATTTAAAAAATAAATAATAAAACTATCACAAAATCTAATAATAAAAAAATATCACAAAACTATCAAAATATCACAAGAAAATCGTAAAAATATCCCCAGGTGTGACCCGGATTCACACAATTTACGACTATATGTTATATGATTATATATGATTATATGCATATGTGTATGTGCCGATGGCTTTATACATGTATATGTCTATGTGCCTGCATGTGGACGTTTGTGCCTGCAGGAATATTTATGTACAGCCGGCTTTATACATATGTCTATATAAATATGTATGTTGTACATGTCGGCAGGTATGGATCAGACGCATATATCTGGATTCATATAGGAGATGGATATATCTGGATTTATATAGGGAACGAATGGATCTGGATTTATTTAGGGGATGGATAAATCTGGATTTATATAGAGAACGGATGGATCTGGATTTATATAGGGAAATTGTGTATCTGTATTTATATAGATGATGGATACATTTAGATTTATATAGGGAACAGATGGATCTGGATTTATATAGGGAAATGGTGTATCTGTATATAGATGATGGATACATTTAGATTTATAGAGGGAACGGATGAATCTGGATTTATATAGGGGATGTGTATATCTGGATTTATATGGGGATGCATGTATCTGCATTTATATAGGGAATGGATGTATCTGGATTTTTATAGAGGATGGATAAATCTGGATTTATATAAGGAACGGATGGATCTTGATTTATATGGGGAATGCATATATATATATATAGATTTATAGAGGGAATGGATGTATCTGGATTGATATAGAGAATGGATAAATACGAATTTATATAGGGAACGGATGGATCTGGATTTATTTAGGGGATGTATTTATCTGGATTTAAATAGGAGATGCATATATCTGGATTTCTATAGGATGTGGTTATTTCTGGAATTTTATAGGGGTGAATATATCTCTGTTTGTAAAATATATTTTCAGAAACCTCCTTCCGTTTAGAGATTTTTTTCTTTAACGATTTAAGTGAAATTACTATTTTTTGAGACCAAATGGTAACGGAAAATGAAAACATGGATTCTGCTGCGGTTTGGGGGATTCTGATTTTGCCCACACCCAGTGGGGTTTTGGGGACAGAAGCTGCGGTTTCACTGATTTCTCTTGTTTTTCAGGATGAGGAGGGGGATGAGAACAAAGCTCGCGGCAACTGGTCCAACAAACTGGACTTCATCCTGTCCATGGTGGGCTACGCGGTGGGACTGGGCAACGTCTGGAGGTTCCCGTACCTGGCCTTTAAGAATGGCGGAGGTGAGACCCCCCTATCTGATCACAAGGCAAATAATCACCCAATAACCCCCAGGAAGCACTGAGATCCGATCAGACCAAATATCTGACATGTTATAATACATCTAATGACATCTATATAAAAGCTGTATGTTTAGATATTAAGCTATGGGTGCACTCCTATATGTTACATATGCCCTGTTCGTCTATGTTTATATTACTAGAGGATCAGAGACGTTTCCTACCCTAGTTGTAAGGAAGGAAGTTTTATTTAACTGAAAGGGTGGTTGATAAATGGAACAGTCTCCTGGCAGAAGAGGTAGAGCGTAATACAGTGAGGGAATTTAAACATGCATGGGATAGACATACGGCTCCTGAATCTAAGATGAGACCAGCGACTGATTAAGGTTTGAGTCTTTACAGCAGGGGAAAATACGCTGTCACGTTCTGGGTTTAGTGAAATCCCTATATATTATATAAACCTGTAACCTAAATATAATGATATTAAAAATATAATACAACTAAATGAATGTAATCTATAGCCCACTCCATGCATATATATGAAAGTTGGAATTACCCCTGTATGACGCCTGTAATATACTGTGTATCACACATGGAACTGAGGTATATTCCACGTATATGCCCGTTACCCCTTACACAGGGAGATTTTACCTAAAATACAAGAAAATGGGAGAATTTACAGTTATATTACCCCTCTTGGAACTGGTACAAAGAAACCCACCTGCATTACTATTACCCAGCAGCTGTAATACATACAGCACCATATGGCACTTTCTACGATGCACTAGATATGTATATATATGTATATATACAGCTACAATACTAAAATACTGCCCCTACAGTACTGTTCCTGCAATACTACACCTATAATACTGTCTCTACAATACTACTCCTTCAATACTGCACCAATACTACTCTTTCAATACTACACCTACAATACTACACCTACAGTACTACTCCTTCAATACTTCACCTATAATATTGTCCCTACAATACTACTCCAATACTATACCTACAATATTACTCCTTCAATACTACACCTACAGTACTGCACCTACAATACTACTCCTTCAATATTACACCTCTAATACTGTCCCTACAATACTATCCTTTGATACTATACCTATAATACTTTCCCTACAATACTACACCTACAGTACTACTCCTTCAATACTACACCTACAATACTACTCCTTCAGTACTACACCTACAATACCACACCTACAATACTACTTCTTCAATACTACACCTACAATACTGTCCCTACAATACTGTCCCTACAATACTACATCTACAATACTATTCCTTCAATACTACACCCACAATACTGCACCTACAATACTACTCCTTCAATACTACACCTACAATACTGCTCCTACAATACTACACCTACAATACTACTTCTTCAATACTACACCTACAATACTGCACCTACAATACTACTCCTTCAGTACTACACCTACAATACTGCACCTACAATGCCACACCTACAATACTACTTCTTCAATACTACACCTACAATACTGTCCCTACAATACTACACCTACAATACTACTCCTTCAATACTACTCCTACAATACTGCACCTACAATACTACTCCTTCAGTACTACACCTACAATACTGTCTCTACAATACTACTCCTTCAATACTGCACCAATACTACTCTTTCAATACTACACCTACAATACTACACCTACAGTACTACTCCTTCAATACTTCACCTATAATATTGTCCCTACAATACTACTCCAATACTATACCTACAATACTACTCCTTCAATACTACACCTACAGTACTGCACCTACAATACTACTCCTTCAATATTACACCTCTAATACTGTCCCTACAATACTATCCTTTGATACTATACCTATAATACTTTCCCTACAATACTACACCTACAATACTACTCATTCAATCCTACACCTACAATACTGCCCCTGCAATACCACACCTACAATACTACTCCTTCAATACTACACCCACAATACCGCACATACAATACTACTCCTTCAATACTACACCTACAATACTGTCCCTACAATACTACACCTACAGTACTACTCCTTCAATACTACACCTACAATACTACTCCTTCAGTACTACACCTACAATACCACACCTACAATACTACTTCTTCAATACTACACCTACAATACTGTCCCTACAATACTGTCCCTACAATACTACATCTACAATACTATTCCTTCAATACTACACCCACAATACTGCACCTACAATACTACTCCTTCAATACTACACCTACAATACTGCCCCTACAATACTACACCTACAATACTACTTCTTCAATACTACACCTACAATACTGCACCTACAATACCACTCCTTCAATACTACACCTACAATACTACTCCTTCAATACTACACCTACAATACTGCCCCTACAATACTACACCTACAATACTACTCCTTCAATACTACACCTACAATACTGCCCCTACAATACTACTTCTTCAATACTACACCTACAATACTGCCCCTACAATACTACACCTACAATACTACTTCTTCAATACTACACCTACAATACTGCACCTACAATACTACTCCTTCAGTACTACACCTACAATACTGCACCTACAATGCCACACCTACAATACTACTTCTTCAATACTACACCTACAATACTGTCCCTACAATACTACACCTACAATACTGTCCCTACAATACTACACCTACAATACTGCACCTACAATACTACTCCTTCAGTACTACACCTACAATACTACTCCTTCAATACTACACCTACAATACTGCACCTACAATACTACTTCTTCAATACTACACCTATAATACTGTCCCTACAATACCACACCTACAATACTACTCCTTCAATACTACACCTACAATACCACACTGTCACGTTCTGCCCAGGCTGCGGAGCTGCATATCTGTCTTGCTTTAGTTTCTCTGTTTTGTTTCGATCCATTCCTGGATCTCCTTTTGCTCTGTTCTGGTCTTCCATCCCTTGCTTCTGCTTCAGCTCTGTTTCCTTTAGAAGGTGTGCCCCACCTGTGTGTTCTGTTTGTCTCAGTCTGCAGTCTAAGGTATGTCTCAGTGCTATGTGTTTGGTTTACATGTTTGGTTTGTTTTGTACTACTGTCAGCAGGGATTAGCGTTAGGACCCGCCATCATTGGAGTACTTTGGTGTAGTGGTGGGCTAAGCATACTATGGCCATATCATGTGACGGAATCTCCAATTGTTATCGCACGGTTCTAGGATAGTTCCTGTATTCATGTTTGTCTGTCTCTTATGTACCTTTGCTGTTCTTCCCTGAATTATCTGAGGATTCTGGTTCCTCTCTCCTCTCCCCATGTCCTAGTCAATATGGCCTATCCTTGCTTAAAGGAGAAGCGTCCGAGGATTCCAGCTCCTAACTCCTTCCCCTGTGTTCCTTGCCTTCTTCCCTGTCCTTTGTTGTGCCCTGTATCATGTATATCTTGTCTGGTTATGTTTCGTGCCTGGTCTCCCTGTCCCTTGTTTGTTATGTTTCTGCTATATCCTTTGCTTAGCCTCCATACTCCCTGCCTGCAGCATCCTGCATGTGATTCTAGTGATATGTTTCATGCCTGCTCCAGGGTGCCTGCACGATATCACTTTACTTCATTCTAGACTTCAACCGCTGCTATATCAGGGCGCTGGTGTTTGGCTGCACAACCCTAGGTGCTCAACACCTGGGTGAGTGTGGTCGCCCTGCAACCAGGCCCTGTCCAACTCCACTACTGCGCTGTGACTCCTGCAGACAATCTTCGGGCGCGCTGGGTCCTTTCAGTCATCTGTTTGGACCCAGTCCGTGACACACACATACAATGCTACTCCTTCAATACTATTTCTTCAAAACTACACCTATAATACTGTCCCTACAACACCACACCTTCAATACTACTGCCTCAATACTACACCTACAATACTACTCCTTCAATACCACACCTACAATACTGTCCCTACAATACTACTCCTTTAATACTACACTTACAATACTGCCACCTACAATACTACTCTTTCAGTACTACACCTACAATACTACACTTACAATACTACTCCTTCAATACTACACCTATAATATTGCACCTACAATACTACTCCTTCCATACTGCACCTACAATACTACTCCTTTAATACTACACCTACAATACTACTCCTTTAATACTACACCTACAATATTGCACCAACAATACTACTCCTTCAATGCTACACCTACGATACTGTCTCTACAATACTACTTCTACAATACTACTCCTTTAATACTAGGTCTACAATACTGCCCCTACAATATTACTCCTTCAATACTACACCTACGATACTACTCCTTCAATACTACAGCTACAGACCTGAGGTGTGATTTTAGGATTGAGGTATTACAAGGTAAATTACCTAGTACCTGAGCCCAAGAACAGAATAGGGTTAATGCCCTAGTAACAAGCCATAGTGTAATAGATGCGGAATATCCTGGTGTAGGGCCAGGAGACATCTGGGTAATTTCTGAAATAAATACTATTGGGTAGGAAACTATTTTTTTTAGAGATCTCATGTTGTGTTTAGCTGAAACATTTGCCTGGGCATCTCTGGGATGCTTTGTTCTGGGTAAGGCAAGGTTTTTGGATGCACTATATTTATTCTGTTCTCTGTTGTTCCTCCACAGGTGCGTTCCTCATACCCTACCTCCTGATGTTGGCTCTGGCGGGGGTACCCATCTTCCTCCTGGAGGTGTCCCTGGGGCAATTTGCCAGCCAGGGCCCGGTGTCAGTGTGGAAAGCCATTCCAGCTTTACAAGGTAACTGTTCCAGGAAACAGGGTGATGGTTAGGGGTAACTGGATTATGAGTAAAAGGGCAATACTGGGAGGAAACATGACAATAGTGAAGGGCAAAAGATGAGTCTGGTTTTATGCTATCTGTGTATTATGTGTGCTGGGACCTGTGCTCTGTGTGCAATGCATTTGCTGGGTTCTATGCTCTCTTTGTATTGTGTGTACTGGGTTCTATGGTCTCTGTTCATTGTGTGTGCTGGGTTCTATGCTCTCCGTGTATTATGTATGCTGGGTTCTATGCTCTCTGTGCATTGCATATTCTGGGTTCAACGGTCTATGTGTATTGTTTGTGCTGTGTTCTATGGTCTCTGTGTATTGTTTGTTGGATTCTATATTCTGTGTATTGTATGTGTGGGGTTCTGCAATCTGTGTATATTGCATGTGCTGGGTTCTGTAATCTACATGTAACGTGTGGGCTGGCTTCTATGCTCTCTGTGAGTAGGGTTCCATGTTTTCTGTGTATTGAGTATTCTGAGCTATCACCTGTCTATTGTGTTGCAAGGTTCTAAGTTCTGTGTATTGCATGTGCCAGGTTCTTTCATCTGTGTGTTTTGCATTTGCTGGGTTCTATGGTCTGAGTTCATTGTGTTTGCTGGGATCTATTCTCTGTGTATTGTGTGTGGAGGGTACAATGCTCTCTGTGAGTATAGTATGCATTGTGTTGCATGTTTTTATTGTGTGTCCTCGGACCATGCTTTCTCTGTATTGTGAGTTTTGAGTTCCCTGCTTTGTGTTTTGCGTGTCCTCGGACCATGCTTTCTGTGTATTGTGTGTTTCGAGTTCTCGGCTTTCTGTGTATTGCGTCTGCCAGGCTATATACTTTCTCTGTATTGCATATTTTGAGTTATCTGCTCTGTGTATTGTGTGTGCTGGGTTATATGCTCTGTGTATTGTGTGTGCTGGGTTATATGCTCTGTGTATTGTGTGTGCTGGGTTATATGCTCTGTGTATTGTGTGTGCTGGGTTATATGCTCTGTGTTTTGTGTGTGCTGGGTTATATGCTCTGTGTATTGCATGTTCTGAGTTCTCTGCTCTGTGTATTGCGTGCGCTGGGTTATTTGCTCATTTGTCTGCAAATGGTATTACATGTGCTGTGTGATCACAGTTATATGTTGTGTGAAGTAATATATGTATGCTAGATGATAATTGTGCTCTGTGTGTGCTAATATGTGTCTGAGTTGTTTTCCTGTTCATCCACATGTGCTTGATCAGGCATATGCCCTGTTACATTTCACACATGCTCTACATGTTACTTTACATGTGGCATGTGCTATTTTCTGGGTGCCGTTGATCTGGATGTTTCATTTCATTGACTTTTTTTTATCTTTGTTCTAGATTTTCGATACTCTGGGGTGGTAGGTTACATGTATTTGATGTTTTGAGTGAGCTTCGTGTGTTAGATTAAATGTATCCCGCAGTATATGTATCTGGTTACATGTGCTCTTTGATTTGTCTGCTAGGTAATATGTGGAAACTAGCGAGTTGTGTGTACAGTGAGCTGTCTGCTAGGTTACATGTTTTCTGTGTACTAATGTACATGTGTTCTGTGAATTAGGTTACACGTGTTCTGTAATATGTGTTCGGAATACCAGGTCATGTGTGTTCTGTGTACTAGCTGACATGTATGGTTGTACACTGTAATTAATATTAATATTAATCCATTAATATAACGGATATTGGGATCTATATCTTGTATCATGTGACCCGTTAGTGTGTTCTCCGTACTTTTGTCTGGACAGTGTACTCATCCTGATACTGCATGTAAAAGTACGTATTTTGTTAGGAATTAAAATATTACAATTTACAGTGAAATTGACAATTCTTTTCCCAATTTAACCTTTAATTTAGTAATTTCAGATGTGTGCAATTAGCATGACCTGAGACGAGCTCTATGTGTTTGTCTCTCCAGGATGTGGCATTGCCATGTTAATCATATCTGTGCTAATCGCCATATATTATAACATCATCATGTGCTACACGATCTTCTACCTGTTTGCATCTCTGGTCGGAGTCTTGCCCTGGGCGTCCTGCGATAATCCGTGGAACACCCCGGACTGCAAGGACAAGAACCGGTTGCTGCTCGGTGAGGGATACAGCAATTTCATAATATATCAAGGGGAAAAAAACCCAGTATTTCCAAAGAATAACAAACTGATCTTAAAAAAATGGTCATGTATGAAATTGAATGAAAAACTGTTTTAGAAATAAAAAAACAAATGGGGCCCGATGCAGGAATTTGCATTTTGCCCCTACGAGTGCTTGATTGAGGAAAATGACTTTGTTGGAGGGGTTTGGCTGTGATCATATAGAAGACGTTTCGCTCTTCATACATGACGAGGGTTGACATATTTTGCATTTTGGACAAAACATGATTATCGAGAATGTGGCGGGAGACACAGGAACCGAGTACAAATGGTTCCTGTTTAGTTGATTGGGGCATCACGTCGTGCCAGGTTTTAAATGGACCTTTTACATTCAGAACCTTTAACACCATTACCTGCATAATGTTTATAGCCCCAGCCCTGACCTGGCCTCTTTCTCCTGACTCCTCCTCCTACAGCTCCCAGGACCAATTAGCTTTTACTAATAGGGAGGAGCAATGTGATAGGGTGAAATGCATTTTAGCTTTGGGTCGCAAACAGAAGCCGAAGGAGTGTAAATTGATTACAATTTATAGAATCACCCCCTTTTAAAAACTACAAATAGTTAACAAGTTCTCTAAATAATTTACACTTAAATATTAGTAAGAGAAAGGGTTAAAAGTAATCTATTACCCTGTAAAATGTTCCATGATTAAATACTTTTTCAATTTTCCAGCATTATGAATCCTGGAGAATAATAATATTATTACATTTTGTTTTTATTATTATCATTATTGAATCTGGGATAAGTTTCTGGGTTTTTTTTGTATTTTCATGCATATGTTATAGTTTTTGTGGGGTTTTTCCTTTTATGACATTGTTTTGTAATTTATAAATGCGAAATTGGACGGGTCTTGTATAAGGATCTTGTTTACTGTTAACATTAATTATGTCAATATATAATACAAGACAATATTTTATGATGAAATTTCATATCTGAGGCCAGTAATATCTGTAAGTGCAAAACTTTGACTTGTGAGCACTGTCATGTTTTGTTGCATGTCTAGTGCACTATACTTTGCGTGCGCTCATCAGGTTTCAGATGCTGACCTAATCCGCCGTCAGATTCTGTTCTTATATTTTTGGGTTCGGGGTTGGCTTTGTGCAGAATGCGGATGGATCTGTGACCTTGATTCACCTTGAGTCCTGGAGACGGATCCCGCATTGCAGTATTCTAGATGTGGAGCAGGAGGTCGCCCTCTGGTGGTATCGCCGCAATATGCCTCATGCACCTCAACTCTACTAAATAAATTTTACTTTATAGCACCCCATATTGTAAAATGCAATCATTTTACAGAAGATCAGCAGATGCGTATATCACCGTATAGTGAATTGACAACGCTACATACATTAAACGAACCCATCAACGTTTGGAATTAATGGATAGATTGGTATATAGTGCCCTGATTGAGCTAATATCTCCCCATTACAAAATTAGTGAATGTAATAATTTAGTAAATATGCGGCATTAACGGAAGTGCCCACCTTTTAGCCAAACAATTATCCATAAGTAAAAATATGGATAAATCCCCTTCAGACCAGACAATCTCATGGTTTATTTCACCTGTTTGGCAGATTCCTGCTTCATTGGGGAACAGCCAAAAATCCAAATTAAGAACAGCACGTTTTGCATGGCGTCATATCCCAACTTGACCCTGGTGAACTTCACCGGCCTCGGCAACAAGACGTTCGTCAGCGGAAGTGAAGAATATTTCAAGTGAGACACAGTTTTAATAACATTTTATATATTCAAGTTTACTGTGTAATATTTAATATAATAAAGTTTAATGTGTAATATTTAATATAGCAGTTTATGTAATATTTAATATAATAGTGTTTAATGCGTAATATAATAGAGTTCAATGTGTAATATTTAATATAATAGTGTTTAATGTGTAAAATGTAATATAATAGAGTTTAATGTGTAATATTTAGTATAATAGTGTTTAACGTGTAATAATTAATATAATAGAATTTTATGTGTAATATTTAATATAATAGTGTTTACGTGTAATATAATGTCATTAAATGTGTAATATTTAATATAATAGTGTTTAATGTGTAAAATTAAATATAAAATAGTTTAATGTGTAATATTTAATATTATAGTGTTTAACATGTGATATTTAATATAATAGAGTTTAATGTGTAATATAATAGCGTTGAATGTGTAATGTTTAATATAATAGAGTTTAATGAGTAATATTTAATATAATAGTGTTTAATGTGTAATATTTAATATAATAGTGTTTAATGCGCAATATTGAATATAATAGCGTTTAACATGTAATTTTTAATATAATAGTTTAATGTGTAATATTTAATATAATAGAGCTTAATATGTAGTATTTAATAGTGTTTAATGTGTAATATTTAATATAATAGTGTTTAATGTGTACAATTTAATATAATAGTTTGATGAGTAATATAATAGAGTTTAATGTGTAATATAATAGTGTTTAATGTGTAATATTTAATATAATAGTGTTTAATGTGTACAATTTAATATAATAGTTTGATGAGTAATATAATAGAGTTTAATGTGTAATATAATAGTGTTTAATGTGTAATATTTAATATAATAGTGTTTAACATATAATATTTAATAGAACAGTGTTTAATGTGTACAATTTAATATGAGTTTAATATGTAATATTTAATATAATATTGTTTAATGTGTAATATTTAATAGTTTAATGTGTGATATTTCATATTGTAGTGTTTAATGTGTAATATAATAGAGTTGAATCTGTAATTAATATAATAGAGCTTGATGTGTAATATTTAATATAATAGTGTTTAATGTGTCATATTTAATACAATATTGTTTAATGTGTAATATTTAATATAAAAGTGCTTAAAAGGTAATATAATAGAGTTTAATGTGTAATATTAAAAATAATAGTGTTTAATGTGTAATATTTAATATAATAGTGTTTAACGTATAATATTTGATATAATAGCGTTTTATGTGTAATATAAATGTGTAATATTTAATAATAGAGTTTAAAGTAAATTATTTTCTGATTGTTGTGGCATCTCCTTAGCAAAGGTCATTGTTCCTAGGAATGATTCCCCGTTAGACATACCCGACCCTAATATACATCACGTCCGCCATTTACAAACCTTCCCTTCAAGATTTATGAAAATTTTTGCAAATTAATGGCTGCTGTAACTTTAGTAAATAGCTGGGCTCAGAAAGTAATTGAGAAATCTCTCCCAGGTATAATATGCTGAAGATCTCTGCCGGCATCGAGTATCCTGGGGAAATCCGATGGCCGTTAGTCCTGTGTCTGTTGCTGGCCTGGGCAATCGTCTACGCTTCGCTCGCCAAAGGAATCAAGACTTCAGGAAAAGTAAGACAGTCTTAACCAGATCTAATGAGATTCTTTAGTTTTACCAAATTATTAAATAAAGCGGTTTTAATTAAATAAAGAGCAGGAAATGCACACATTATGTCCTTGTGTTAATGCGGGAGACATGTCGAAATCGACCACCTCGGCTTTAATGAAATCATTAGAGAGCAGAACGGCCACTAAATGCACAGAAAGTGTTTTATTGCATGGCTTTGGAGAGCCAGGATTGCGGGCAGACGTCTGGTTCTATTTGCTGTCCTGAGATTAACCCAGATCTGTATTAAATGTTTTATGAAAAATCCATTTTGTGAAAAAGGTTTAAAGAATCTCAAACAATTGCTTGTTACATAATTGACTCATAATTCAACTCAAGCGTCTGAGGACCAAACAAAATGCAGTCAGTTGGGAATCCAGCCTCACGAGTCGGGGGGTATCACCTGCCTCCGAAATACCCAGGGATGTAGGGGATAGGACCCTGTGATTACAATCTAGTTCTTCATGTTTATCCCACATACCAAGGGCAGGTGGGTAACTTTCAGCTTTGGAGGTCTGATGGCCTAGTGACACACAGTAGTGGACATACTCATGTCACCCAGAATTTCCAACAAAACCTGTAAGGACTGGAGACGCAGCTTACACATATCGACATAACCAGTGAACCCACAGGGAAACTTATAGAAAAAATGCTAAAGCAGCCCATGGGGTATGTTCCTGATTATACCACTCTACTTCTTACCCTAATTACCTAAAGGAAGAGTTCCAGGACGCTTCATGTAGAATTTATTCAATAGTCAAATCAAAATATCTAATTGTCAAACTTCCTAATCCCAAGTGTCTTTTTGGAAGACTCCATTAATGATTTTGTTCCAAAAATGTCTTGTTTGTGAAGGACATGGCTGTGTCGTAGGGTTGGTTTTGCACAAGGATTGATCATTAGGTTAATATATAATTTAATTTGAAGAGTCTGAGATCGTAAATATCCGCTTAGAAGAAGTACCAACAGGATTGAGTCGCCAGGCGTCATGATACAAAGATGTTACGATGCCATCTGATAAATGAAATCAGGAAATATATCTAGTAATGTGAAAGTTTGGGCTATTTCTGTAAATTCCTCTGTAGTGAGCGGAAGGAGTCATTTGACAAAGTAAACAATTTAATGGAAACATCAAGAGACCCGATTTCAGGGCCGCAGAGAGAGGCAGAAATCCTAAACTATAACCCCAAATGGAGCTTACTTTTGGGTAAAGGGCAGATTGAACCCCCTCTGGGTTTCTACCTGTTTACTTTATAAATGACCCTTCAGAGTCAGGACTTTGTGAAGTGTGCTGAGTTTTTAACTTTCCACGTTTTGCAGGTCAGTGACTGCTTTGGAGTGACGTCCATGCTAGTTACTGGAATGTCTCCTGCAGACAATGGTTAGTCTCAAAGGAGGCAGCTGCTGTACTTATTCTCCCACAAACACACACACATTACACTCCCCCCCCCGACAATTAGGTGCACATACAAAGAGCTGGAACAAGGGCCAAATGCCCCTCGTCCTGCCCCTGCATGTACACTCAGCCCCAGCTAGTGCGCGGGAGGATATTACATCCCATTGTAGCTCTTCACATGGACCACATGGATCCTTAAAAGTATTCCTTCAGCTCCTAAACCCCCTTCTAATGAGGTCTGTTACCCCCTAGTCGGACATATTTCCCTTGTTCCTGATTCAGGTCCAAGCACTTCATTCCTGGACAGTAGCAATGTGCTGGACTTTGCCCATGACATACTCCAGCTTTGCCCGCATTACGCATGTACGGTGCTCTTTGAGCGAACATCAGAATAATCAGGACATCCTCACCAGGGGAGGGCTGGCAGCCTAAGGCCTGGGGGGCAAGTCAAGTGAAGTGGCTCAGCCCCCTCGCACTCACCTTTCACCCCTCACGCTGCTCCCATCACTATGCGGCCATCAGACTACTGGAAAACTTATCCAAACGGCCGCTGGGTGCTGATGCCACCGGCCGCAGCTACTTTAATCCTTTTTTTTATTTAATATGCCGGATCGGCTTGCCATATTAAAAATAAATAAATAAAGTATTAAAGTAGCTTCGGCCGGCAGCATCAGCACCCAGCGGCCGTTTAGATTCGATTTCCAACAATCTGATGGCCGCATAGTGATGGGAGCAGCGTGAGGGGTGAAAGGTGAGTGCCAGGGGGCGGAGCTTTCACCCCTCACGCTGCTCCCATCACTTGGCGGCCATCGCATACGGCTGCTGGGTGCTGATGCTGCCGGCCGGCTTTAATACTATTTTTTTTTTCATTTAATAGCCGATCCGGCTTGCCATATTACATTTAAAAAAAAGTATTAAAGTAGCGCCGGCCGGCGGCATCAGCGGCCGTTTAGATTAGATTTCGGGCGGCAATTGCCCCCCTGCCCAGCCCGCCCCTGATCCTCACCCATCTATCACAATCCAAGTGCTTGGGATCTGAAAGTAAGAATTTGCCCCTCTGATCAGCATCCAGGGGAGGGCAGATTTCAACAATGACTTATAAATAATTCAGGGTCTCCAGTAAGTCTGTAACATCCTCACTGTCCTTATCATATGACATCACTACTGCCCTAACCCTCTGACATCACCACTGCCTTCTCCTGGTGACATCACTTCTGTCCCCCACATGTAGCACAAACTAAACACACTTTTGCCATGTTAGAGTAAGGGCTGAGCTACTAGTTCTAGAAACATATTACTTAGAACCTCTTTCCTCGCTGAACTGTATCACTTCATCTTTGAAAGCGCTCCTTGTATCTGCAGCCATCTCCTCAATGAATAACTTCCTCCGATCTCTCACTGAGGCCCATGTCACACATAACCGCTCTCTTACACACGCACACGTCATTTCCGTGTCACAGTATGTCCTGTAAAGCTGTGCATTGTGACGTCAGTGATGTGAATCGCTGTGGTTGTCGTAATGTTTGTTTAATTGCAGATTTTCTGTAGCGTTTCTGGTGAGCGAATAAACTGACAGACACAACACAGATTGGGAAATACAGGGATGAGGACGCGGGAGATCGGTTTCCGTGTAACACGTGGAACATTCAGACTCATTACCTGTGAAACCTGTAGTTAAGGATTCTCTCCCCAGTCTAGGAATTAATACCCCCTTCAGCTGGGTGGCTGTAGTTTCATGTTGCTCTCAGCCCCAATAGCCCCCTGCCCCATCACACCCAGGCCCTCAAAGTTTTTAGGATGGTTGCGATTATTAATGTGGGGGTCAATGCAAAACAGCACAGAACCCAATCTGGAAATGAGACCTCAGTAGATTGCCAACAAAACCCAATGTTCACATTTAACAAATTTATTTGGAGAGAGGACTTATTATGCGTGTTATGGATCCTGCGCATGAGAATCATGCAGCAAAATGCATCCCATGGGTGGAATCAGATAACGTTATACATGATATTAGTACATGAGCAGAAGTCGAACAATGCTGCAGTTCTGGGATCCTTAAAACATCTCAGGAATCTTTTGAGAATGAGATTAATCTCGTGGTGATCTGTCAGCTCCATCCGTGATCTGTCTGGTCTCTCAGGGATCTGTTAAATCTCTGTTTTCGTGATGTTGACCATTTTCCTCTCGTTCTCAGCTCTTATTTCTTGAGTCTTTTGCAGGGAATTAACCTAATTTTGCTTTATTACGTAGGTTGTTTATTTCACTGCTACGTTCCCATACGTAGTCCTGGTCATCCTTCTAATCCGAGGAGTTACTTTGCCAGGTGCTGGAGCTGGAATGTGGTACTTTATTACTCCAAACTGGGAGAAGCTGGGGGATGCAATGGTAGGTCCACCACGCAAGCCCCCGGGAACTACCTGAGGAGGATTCATCAGGAGCTGAACCTAAACACAAAAATAAAGATCAGTGCAAAAACTTTGTGATACCTTTTAGTGACCACAGAGTTAAATGTGTAGAGACAGCGGCTATGGAGACCTCATCTAAAGATGAGACCTCTGAGGTCTCTGAAGCTGATGTGACCATTAGAGGAATCACAAACCCTTTGGACTGAAAGAAGTGCAAAAGAGGAAAATAGATGCTTAATGTTACCCAAATTCAACCCCCATAATGCTTCATAATTAAGCAGTTGATTAGTAAATAGCATGCTGTTTTTTTGTAACCAAATGCGTAATTTAGCATTTATGACTCCAAGTTATCCACAGCAGCATAATTTCATCTGGTTTTCATAAAACCAGGTAAGTTGGTATAAGATCACCTCTTATTTTTTAACAATCCTTACTCTTTTGCACAGTATATTTCAGTATACAGTAGTGGACGTTACTCAGAGCGGATCTCAGCTGACGCTGTCAGATCCTTTCCAGGTTGCGTTATCAGGCTAGAGATTCCTGTCGACTAGCGAATTTGCCTTTGTTCAAGAAGGCTATACATCTGCAACTAAAAGTGAAGACAAAAGCTAAGTGGCCAATCTTATCCCGGTGATTTAACCTTATAAAGAACACATCACCCTCAGGCAGCACCGCAGGAAGGTTAGAATGATTTGACGCATTTCCCCTTCAATACAAATATAAACATTTTAATTTAACCCATTGAGACTAAGCAATGTTGCTAAGTATATTTAAAACCTTATTGTACCAGTATCTGGTCCATGATCACGTAAATGCTTTCCTATTAGTATCATATGAAATCCAGAGCTGTATGTCCACCGACTAGATTGTAAGCTCCCAGGAGCGAGGTCCTCTTCTTCCTTTGTATCCGTTTGTCTTTTATTGTGTTTGACTTTAAATTATTCCACTGATTGTAACAGCGCTACAGACTCTGCTGGCGCTATATAAATAAGTGTAATTTAATCTCCATTTCTCGTTGTTCCCATTTTCAATGGCCCCTGTTCTTAAATATATTATTTTTATTTAGCCCATTATCTTCAATCCAAAACAAAGTTCCAAAGAAAGTGTTATATTCCTGTCAGTAAAGTTGTCTCTTACAAGTGTAAAAAATAGAACCCCCCCCCTGACTGCGGAATCACGTTCTAGAATTCATTAGTTGCATCATTATCTATCGATCTGTTTTAGGTTTGGAAAGATGCAGCTACGCAGATTTTCTTTTCTCTGTCTGCGGCCTGGGGAGGACTAATTACTCTTTCATCTTACAACAAGTTCCACAATAACCTCTACAGGTGAGAAACTGTCATAGAAACACAGAACCTGCCGGCAGATCAGCCCCATTCGGCCCATCTGGTCTGCCTGTTGTCCCTGCTGTAAAGACTCAAACCTATCTGAGGTTCTAGGCTGCGACAGCCTGAGGTTGTAGCCACCGGATCCATCTCAAAGACTCTACCAGAAGAGTAGTGTACCCCTTGGGTTTCCAGAGGGGAGAGTGAAAGGCAGGAGAAGACCAGAAGACCTCAGAGGGGCCAAGGAACTAGATACCACCGACCTAGGCACAGCCCCTCATCGGGGTTCTTGTGCTGATTTAAGATGTTTGTACAAAAGCAAAGCTTCAGTTTTATCATTAGGAAACGGTGCTAGCAATGACCAGAAACACAAACGGGTTCCTTCATCACGTCATGTGATGTATAATTGGATTCATCTTTCTCCTGGAGGATGCATGTATGAAATACACTTACAAATATCATGCAAATCCCTCTTGTTTCTCCAGAGATACGCTGATCGTCACATGTACTAACAGCGCCACCAGTATCTTCGCTGGATTCGTCATCTTCTCTGTCATCGGATTCATGGCCAACGAACTTAAGGTCGACATCGACAAGGTGGCAGATCAAGGTGATAATGGCACATGGCGCAGCGTGGGATTTGGACACATTGTGTCCCGCTGGTCCTGTTATTGTGCCTCTTTGAATCTTTGTAACTGTGCTTGTTGTCATGGCGCCATTGAGATGTGTCCAGTGATATTTGATTTGCTGTCTTTTAGGTCCTGGAATCGCGTTTGTCGTGTACCCTGAAGCTCTGACCCGTCTCCCCCTCTCCCCGTTTTGGGCCATTATATTTTTCTTGATGCTTCTGACTCTTGGTTTAGACACAATGGTGAGTATATGGATTTCTAAAATCTTTTTATACTGAAAATGTTTTCTCTTTAATCCAAAGCTCATTTCATACCTTTCCTGTCTTTATCCCCTGAACTGTCCTCTTATTATATTTACTCCTCTTTTGTATCGAATACCCCCTCTCACTCTGGCCTTCCTCTAATTATACATAATGATGACTAAACTAAACCACCTTCCTTAATAAAATGATTATGCTCTGCACTGCTCTGTAATGCAGGGGGCCAAATGTACTCGCAGGCGTGATCTTGTCGTGATGTAGCGTTGTGTTAATATATCATAGCATGTTATTCCTTGTTTTTGACCCCTAGTTTGCCACGATTGAAACGATAGTGACATCTGTATCAGATGAATATCCGAAGTACCTGCGCACGCACAAACCGCTGTTCACCTTAATCTGCTGCATCGCCTTCTTTATTATGGGTTTCCCAATGATTACCCAGGTCAGTACGAGTGATACGGAGTAGCGCATGCTGCTAATTGGCAGTAAATGTGAGTAGGATTATTAGATTGTCATGCTGTCTATTGGTAACATTGTGGAGATTTTCAAATAGTGTTACATTGTTACGAGCGGAACGTTTCCAAGATTCCTCTTACCCAGATTAAGGCACAGTTTATGTAAAATGTGCTAGAAAAGGATATTAATTGCCCGTAATGACCCCAGGGGTACAAAGAGAAACTCCTGGATCAGTGGGATCTGATTAGAATTTGTACTGATAAAGAAGAATCCAGTCAATAACTAAAAGCTATCAGTGCCTGCGGTCACCACCTCCATGGGCAGTGGATTCCAGAGCTTTACAGCCCTGACCATGAAGATTGTCCTGAGTTTAAGATGGAACAGCAGCTCCTTGGACTGTAATAAGTGGCCTCTTGTTATCTGCTGGATCCGTGGGGTGATGAGGTAAAGGCGTTGAATGCATTTGTGCTTTTTAATGGGGTCCAGTTTAGCCGAACTCTCCAAAAACTGTAGGTTTCCATTTCCCAAACATACAGTTTTCTTATAATTCCTGATTAACTGGCTTTTCTTGATTTTTTTTTTCTTGTCTCTGCCAGGGTGGGATTTACATGCTGCAGTTAGTTGACACATACGCAGCCTCATACTCCTTGGTCATCATCGCAATTTTTGAATTGGTAGGGGTGTCCTATATCTACGGTAAGTAGGGTGCTCCCTAAATACAGTCCCCAGAAAATACTGGGAGTACATAAGCTAACAAAAGTCATTTTATTATTTCTAGGTGAGCGAGCACCTATCGATTAGTGGATAAAACCCATTAAATGTAAAGATATCACATATCAGAGGGAAAGTACACTAATGACTTACTGTAGCTAGACCTGAAAGGCACGTGTCAGATATTATGATGTCAGTGGCTTTAGGTGGTACCAAACACATTACGATGCAGGTAGTTTAACGTGGCATGTGTGCTACATGTCAGTCATTAAGATGGCAGTGGTTTTACGTGGCACAAAAGACATTTCAGATATTACAATGCCAGTGGATTTATGTGCCACGGATAACTGTACAGACCAGTGTGTGAAGCAGTGAGCCGTGGGTCCCGGTCCCATTAACCTCATGTGATGTGAATGAGTACTGTTCCAAAGTAAATGCTGCGTGAAAGAAACACAGATCAAATATCCAAGCAAACAAAAAGCCCAAACTGGAGACTTAACGTGAACCAATTTATCCAGCACTTCGACTCCTGCGGGATAACAACTGTCCTGAACAGGATCCGATATCTCTCTATATACAGCATTAGTACAGTAACACTACTGTTTGAGAATCCCCCAGCAGAGATTATACTGACAGCATCTAAAACTGAGAATATTTTAGCTTTATGAGCAGAGCTTGTGTTAAAGACAATATCATTTCCAGTTTACCGCTCCCAAAAGGAGAATTAAAACATCGTCAAACACATGTTGGTAGAAACAAATAGACATGCATGAAGACAATGTCTGGGAAACTCGGCAGCTTGCAGGTTGTGTTGTATGACAATGCTGAGCATTAGACTTGCGCATGGCAAGTAAAATTGATTTGGCATAATTGTTCACAAGTTCATTTTTGGACAACTTGATGGACGTAGGTCTTCAACCTTATGTACTACTTACAAAATTTAGAGCAATATTTTAAAACTGGGAGGTCCCCGTCACCTTTCACTTACAGCAGCAGAATCTTGTGGGACTGAATTTCCCTAAACATTAGTCAATTTTTACGAATTGATCCCTCCCATCAGAGGGTAGCAGCAGCAGGGCACTGGGCAGGCACTGGCAGATAGGTACATCCAGTCACATAATTTAGGAATGAATTCTCCATCACACCCTTGAACAGCTTCAGGACTATCACTACCTGCCCCATTAATGCCCATTACCCCTGCCTAACAGGGACACACCAATGTTCTGCTCAGAGGACATGGAGTGAACAGCCCACTACAGCTACATGATCCAAGGCGACTCCTGTGGGTTATTACATGGAGCTGTATCAAATCTAACCCCTCCTAATGGCTTCAGGGCCAGCAGGGGCCACAATAAAAAGGAGGTACATATAGCAGCATCAGCTTACTATTAGTATCAGTGCAAGCTTTTATCAGGTTAAACAGAAAGTCCTGCAATGCAGTAGTATACTAATGTGTAAGGGATTCGTTGTAAATAATGTCTTGCATTTAACACGCAGAAGAATATGGAAAAAAAAAGCATAATGCAGGGCTGCGGTTGATTCATACTGCTCTGTGGGGTGTATAATTTTGTAAGCCCCCTTTAAGTTGATGAACTGGTGGCTGCTTTTTAGTGAGGGATGATTCATACAAATGGCAAAAATCCAACGGATAAGTTACATGAACTACTCTCCTCATGTTATAATGCTTTTATTCATGTCTGAATAAAGACAGATGTTTTTATTTATCAGATCTCCTCTGATTCGATTTTGGTGCATATGTAGGGATGAGGTGCGCTGATGCATCCCTTGTGCTTTCTGTATGATGATTCATACAAATGTCCAGCAGAGGGCAGTCTGTGAGCCGTGTGACTAGCATGAATTGCACATGAATGTCCACTAGGCGGCAGCGGCAGAGTAAAATGTCTGCATTCCGGTGATGGCTGCTTTGAGTCAGGGCGTCTCTGCCTTTTTCACAAAAAAAAAAGTTTTGTACTTTTCAAAATTCCAACTTTTGTTATTTATCTTTTATTTATTTACCTCTTATGTCCTGCACAATGGTATACATTATATATTTTATGTATGTATATACTGTAGTTTGGGGTAGCCGTATTAGTCCAGTGTATAAGAACGCAAAAAAACAGAATGTTGCAGAATCTTGTAATACCTTTTTTATTGGACTAACAGTATTTAAAATAATAGACGAGCTTTCGGGAGTCCTCCCTTTATCAAGTCAAAAGCATTTCTTTTATTACTGTGTACAGCACTGGGGTTATATTACTGTATACAGACAATATCATATTTTAACAACCAGAGACAGGCCCTGGTAACGCTTACAATCTAAAGGGACCTGATACACAATGAGGTGAAAAGATGAGAATTAAGGGAATGCCCACCAAATTGTTTTATTACCAGAATCAGATTTTGGCCAGTTGGGGTTTTCACAAAGCAAAATGTTTTCAGGAAGAATATTAGCCATTTGTTCTCACTCTGTTATCTGAGCCCAATCTATTAGACAAACGCCCTGTCTCCTGACAGTGCTGGGGTTATTACTGTATACAGTGCTGGGGGTTATTACTGTATACAGTGCTGGGGTTATTACTGTATACAGTGCTGGGGGTTATTACTGTATACAGAGCTGGGGGTTATTACTGTATACAGTGCTGGGGGTTATTACTGTATACAGCGGTGGAGTATGTTACTGTATACAGCGCTGGAGTATGTTACTGTATACAGCGTTAGGGGGTTAATACTGTATACAGTGCTAGGGGGTGTAACAAGGTGCGGGGTGTTGTTGTGGAAGGGGTATACATTCCCCCTCGATTTTCCAGGGTTTTTTATGACATATGGGGCAGGCTGGTGCTCCACCCCGCAGTCTCCATGCATCCGCACTGACACAGGATCCAGGCCAGGAGGTTAAGCTGACTCCAATGCACCGGTCAGCTGCAAGTAACTCGCTGCACTGACTGCAATAAAGCCTGCCCTGTTGGACAGAGGAAAAATAGAGAGTTTTGTTATGTGCAAAAGAGACCATCAAAAAGGTTGGTGAGCTTACGTTTAGTTTAGACCCTGAGTAGTGAGGGATTTCTATGTTAGTAAGCGCTCAGACGAGCTAGGCTTTGGTTTATAGGGAATTTGTGTTCTATGTAATTCTGTAAATATCTGCAAATACCCTGTGTGGGTGCAGGATCACAGGGGGTTATTACTGTATACAGCGCTGGGGGGGTTATATTACTGTATACAGCGCTGGGGGGGTTATATTACTGTATACAGCGCTGGGGGGTTATATATTACTGTGTAAAGCACTGGGGGTTATATTACTGTATACAGCGCTGGGGTGTTATATTACTGTATACAGCGCTGGGGGTTATATTACTGTATACAGTGCTGGGGGTTATTACTGTGTAAAGCACTGGGGGGGTTATATTACTGTATACAGCGCTGGGGGTTATATTACTGTATACAGCGCTGGGGGGGTTATATTACTGTATACAGCACTGGGGGGTTATATTACTGTATACAGCGCTGGGGGTTATATTACTGTATACCGTGTTAGGGGGGTTATTACTGTATACAGTGTGAGGGGGTTATATTACTGTATACAGTGATGGGGGTGTTTTACTGTATACAGCACTGGGGGTTATATTACTGTATACAGTGCTGGGGGTTATATTACTGTATACAGCACTGGGGGGGTTATATTACTGTATGCAGCGCTGGGGGTTATATTACTGTATACAGTGTTAGGGGGGTTATTACTGTATACAGTGTGGGGGGGTATATTACTATATACAGTGATGGGGGTGTTTTACTGTATACAGCGCTGGGGGTTATATTACTGTATACAGTGCTGGGGGTTATATTACTGTATACAGTGCTGGGGGGTTATATTGCTGTATACAGCGCTGGGGGGGTTATATTACTGTATACAGCGCTGGGGGTTATATTACTGTATACAGTGTTAGGGGGGTTATTACTGTATACAGCGCTGGGGGTTATATTACTGTATACAGTGCTGGGGGTTATATTACTGTATACAGCGCTGGGGGGTTATATTGCTGTATACAGCGCTGGGGGTTATATTACTGTATACAGTGTTAGGGGGGTTATTACTGTATACAGTGTGGGGGGGTATATTACTATATACAGTGATGGGGGTGTTTTACTGTATACAGCGCTGGAAATGGTTTCTTTTTCATGGGATTCCCTTTTAAATATTTGAAGGGTGTTTGGTCTACTAAGTAATTATTAATGTCGCTTAATACTCCGTATCCTGTCTGATCCGACAAAATGAACTAAGTAATAAAATAAAAGCAAAAGAAAGTCCTCAAAAGCCCTCACTGCAAACAGTCACATTCTAGGACGTCACCACCCGATGGCACCAACTGCCAGTATCTTATGCTCATTCAGTAAAAGGACAGTTACCGATTTATAGATCGCCATCATACTCTGCAGCGCTGTACAATGTGTTATTATTGATTTATAAAGCACCATCATATACTGCAGCGCTGTACAATGTGTTATTATTGATTTATATATCGCCATCATATACTGCAGCGCTGTACAATGTGTTTATTATTGATTTATAAAGCACCATCATACTCTGCAGCGCTGTACAATGTGTTTATTATTGATTTATAAAGCACCATCATATACTGCAGCGCTGTACAATGTGTTTATTATTGATTTATAAAGCACCATCATATACTGCAGCGCTGTACAATGTATTATTTATTTATAAAGCACCATCATATACTGCAGCGCTGTACAATGTGTTTATTATTGATTTATAAAGCACCATCATATACTGCAGCGCTGTACAATGTGTTATTATTGATTTATAAAGCACCATCATATACTGCAGCGCTGTACAATGTGTTATTAGTAGTGATTTATAAAGCACCATCATATACTGCAGCGCTGTACAATGTGTTTATTATTGATTTATAAAGCACCATCATATACTGCAGCGCTGTACAATGTGTTATTAGTAGTGATTTATAAAGCACCATCATATACTGCAGCGCTGTACAATGTGTTATTATTGATTTATAAAGCACCATCATATACTGCAGCGCTGTACAATGTGTTATTATTGATTTATAAAGCACCATCATATACTGCAGCGCTGTACAATGTGTTATTATTGATTTATAAAGCACCATCATATACTGCAGCGCTGTACAATGTGTTATTATTGATTTATAAAGCACCATCATATACTGCAGCGCTGTACAATGTATTATTAGTAGTGATTTATGTAGCACCCTCACATACCACAGTGCTGTACAGTGTGCAGGGTGTTTCTTTTAGGTTTTAATGAATCCCTGGAATCAGTGACATTTTATCTCTTTTGTCTGTATGTGCTGTGCAGCGTTCATCCAGCCAGTATGAAATACAGTAATGCATGGCATTCACAGAGTTAATTTCTATATGCCCTTTGTCTTTTTGATGATTTCAGGGCTTCAGAGATTCTGTGAAGACATCGAAATGATGATTGGATTTCAGCCAAATTGGTTCTGGAAGATCTGTTGGGCTTTTGTAACGCCGACAATTCTGACCGTAAGATATTTATTACTTTCTAGGATTCTCTCATTCTTGAAATAATAAAAACGCAGCTTCCTGCAAGTGAGATGCGCTAAACACAAACACGGTGTGATGAGAGAGGGCAGCTTCCTGCAACCAAGACGCCCTAAACCCACAGAAGGTTGCTATGGCGATAACTGTGCTCCAGAATCATACTGTCAGACATTTTAGGCATCATGTATATACAGCACACGAGAACTTTTGGCGCAAAGAAGTAAAAGTGAAGCCATCAGCGGGATCTTGTACTGTGGTGATTGCACCACTTTCCCCGCCAGGTGCGCTCTTTATATAAAAGGTTCACTCCTTCTGAGGTTATGTTTTAAAACTGCATTTTGTGCAGATTCATTGGAATTCTACAACTGTATTTAATAACGGAAATGCTGGTGCAGTTTTTACTTGCTGACAGCAGGAGGCAGCATAGACCACACAATGTGATAGTGGCTCATATACAGGGCCGGCCTTAGGGGTGTGCAACCTGTGTGGCCTCACAGGGCGCATGACAACAGGGGCACCTGCCCGGGACTTAAATTAAAACAGTTTTTTTGTTTAGTTTTTTTTTTTAACTTTATTTAACATCCTCCATTTAAATAAACTTTTTCTTTTAACTTTATTAAATATGGAGGATGTTAAATAAAGTTAGAACAAACAAAAAAAAAAACCCATGTTTTAATTTAAATCCCGGGCAGGGGCGCCGCGCGGTCGCTTATGAAGTTTTCAGCATTCGCTTGGCGCCCCTCACTCTCCGTGACTCCGTCGCGGTGCCGGCGTTTCACGCTCTGCTGTGAAGCGCGCACCGTGGCAGAACGGGAAGACGGACGCCTCCCGCTCCCACCGCAGGACTCAACAAGGTAAGTAAGGATAATGAGAAGGGGCGGGGGGGGGGGCAGTGAGAAGGGGCGGGGGGGCAGTGGTGGTTGATAGTGAGAAGGGGCAGAGGTGGTAGATGGTGATAAAGGGGGAGAGGGGATAGATAGTGACAAGATTTTTTTCCTTTCTTTTTTTTGGGATTGGGGGGGCGCCAGAGGAGTAAGAACATCTATGGCCGGCTCTGCTCATATATCACGTTTCCAGGGCATATTACTAATCAAACACCTCAGGAGTTACTCAGTAAGAGGCAGTTTATACGAAGATCCCTATAATACTGCATGCGCTAAATAACATCAGTTTACAAATGCAAATATATATTGGTTAATAGGGCAAAAATGCAGGAATCAGGGGGGGCCCAAAATAGATTTGGAGCCCAGTGGCTTGGAGCCACTTCAGCCCTCCGGTTATGCTTGTGTGTGCGCCTCCTCCTGCATAACAGTGGCTTTCCGAGGCGTCTCCGAGGGGCCGGTAGAATATTTCAGATTGCGGTGGCATGTTTGCTGATACATACAGTAACATCATGTTATGAAATCTCCACGTTTGTGTAAATGGGACGAGGCTGTAGCGGTGACGCATATTTATTAGGATGTATTATTTAGATCTGCCCTGGAGGAAATGCTTCCAGAAATGCAGGCGTCTGGGAGATGACGGCTGGGAACCTGCGCTCTGCCGCGGTGACAGGCCTTATATAAATAATGAGAAGCCGGTCCCAGGACTTATCTATCATTTATCGTTTGAATGACAAACAAAAGCAGAAGCCACTTCTCAGAACAAGTGCAGTTGGAGTAAAGCATGGGGCGTACGATAAATGTCAGATAAACATAGAATCTGCCGGTAGATCAGCCCCATTCAGCCAGTCTAGTTGCCCCTTTTTACCGCTGTAAAGACGAAAAGCTTAATTAGTTCTTGGTCTCGTCTTTAATTCCCTTACTGTATTGACTTCTCCTGGAAGCTGTTCCATTTATCCACCACCTTAATTTCATCTAAAGCTCTCTCCAGAATGTCAATATACCTCTGAAAATGGAGGTTTCCAGAACTGTCCCAAATACTCTAGGTGAGGCCTGAACCATCTCTCTCTTCTTGCGCATAATCCCTCTCAGTATACACCCAGCTTGCTTTTTTCCACCCCATTGCCATTTTACCATTGAGTCCTCCGTAATAATTATTCCCCCGAGCCCCTCTCTTTCATTGTCACTGACAGCACAGGGCCTCCATGCGTTATTCTTCCTTGAGATTTGTACATCTTCAGTGCATTATTTTACATTTATCAACATTAGCTGCGGATGGCGCAGTATTGAGCGGTCTCATGGCCGTATGCAGAGCCGCATTTAGCTGAAAGGTGCTGGCTTAACAAGAAGGACTCAATGTTAGACCTCGTCGTATAAAATAACTCATTGGCTCCAGCAGGGCTGTTGGTGCAGTGAAGGTTCCACAGAAAACTCGATACATGCCAGCGGCCTCCGGGTCATCTCTTGACTGAGCTCAATGTCAAATATTCCAGACGTTGGCAGATGTTAAGGCACCCGACGCTTTGGGACACAAACTGATATTAAGCGCAAAGAGATCTGGTTATTTGAGTTGATCTTTAATGAGGTTATCACACCGTGCTCGGTGGTAAAAAAAACTTATTCCGTCAGCATCATAATGTATCCAAACCTTACATGGTGCCACTGTTTGTTTTGTCTCGTTTCTCCAGTTCATCCTCTGCTTCAGCTTCTTCCAGTGGGAGCCTATGACGTACGGGACATATAACTACCCCGCATGGTCCATGGTCTTGGGCTGGCTCATGCTGGCTTGTTCAGTTATTTGGATTCCGATCATGTTTGTGATAAAAATGTTTTTGGCGCCGGGCAGTTTTATCGAGGTGAGTCTCAGTGTCTGGCCATTGATGGTCCTCCTGTACTGTATTAAAAGCCGTTTGTCCATAATTGCAATCTCAGTCTGAAATGGCTCATTTCTAGCATTTGAAAGTCATTATTGTTTAGGTTTTAAAATGCGCTGGAACAGCTGGGATATAAAAAGGTTGTAATGGGCTCTGTTCTGGAACCCAGGGCAGCACCACTCGCACCCGAACCAAGCTCCGTGATCCACTGTGTTTGCCCCACATTATGCACTTGGGATGTCAAGGGTGGAGATTCGCAATTTAACTGAGATTAAAATAGAAAAAAAGGCGCTCAATTTATTTTAATAGCTAATAAACCAATAATTGTTCTTTTTATGATACCAGGAGTTTGTTTTCTTCCAATTTTATGCAGATTTTGTCCCATCAAATTACATTTTCAGTAATAGGAGATGGATCAGAATTAAGTCATTTTACCGCAATCAGCCTGATGCGTTCATATACTCCTCCTGGTGAAGGTGAAAGAAATTAACCACCGTCAGATAATTATAATGCGTTTTCCTTCACAATAATAGCTTTTATTTCTGTGGGGCTGCGGATACTCTTTTGGGAGTTATCATAAACAGAAATCCAATTACTTTGATAGACCCCACAGACTGCAGAGGAACCGAGAGACATCCTTTGGATGGAACCATCAGTGAAAAGACCTGAATCTGCAGGAGCAATGTTATTATTGCCGGATCCTGGTAGTAAGAGGCAGTGTACATTGTACATATCTTCATACTTGTCACTATTATTGAGGGGAATGACACAACGTGCACAATGTATGTGTCCCAAGGATTAAAATGCTGCTGGTTCCTCCTCTGAGCTAAACCCTACTTTTTGATAAAATATAGTTAAAAAGAAGAAGAGTATTTGATTTTTGCCCCAATGAGCTCACTTTCAAGTATGTGTGTTTGTTACATACAAGGAAATATGTTTTTTGGTGAATTGTACTGAATTTGTGTGCTGCTGTCCTGTTTCAGAGACTCAAGCTGGTCTGCTCCCCTCAGCCAGACTGGGGACCTTTCCTGGCCAAGCATCGCGGAGAACGTTACAAGAACATGATGGATCCCCTCGGTACCTCCTCACTGGGCCTCAAACTACCGCCTAAGGATTTCGAGTTGGGGACCCAGTGCTAGTATCTTGTGTCACATAAATCAAACATCATCTGTCTTCTTCCGTGAAACAGTGCTGGTGGTGGCTTTAGATTAAAACATAATAGGATTTCATGTTGCATGTTTAAGCCAAGACCCAAACTGACCACCCCACGCACTGGCTTCTTCTGCGCGGTCTTGTCTCCTTCCATTATATAGCACAATAATAACTGTACCCAATACCCTTCATTGTTTGCAATACTGCCAATGCTTCTGAGTTTGCTTGTCTAGATGCAGAACCGGTTAATTTACAGTCATGAAGGGAAAATGTTGATCCTCTTCCTGATAAGAAATGGTTTTCATCAGCAGATCCCATTTTCCAGACCATGCTGGGCATCTGAAACTGATTGAATGGGTCGCACCACACTGTTATGGACTCTTAGTTTTCATTGATTAAATGGGGATGTAAAATACTAACTGTAACAGCCATACTAAGTATATATTATAAAAATCTAAAGTCAGTAGGCCAAACTATGCATTGCCAGAGCCTCCGACTGGATTTTTATCGAGCGCGCGCTATAATCCTTCGTCTTCCATGTAGAGTCTTGCGGGCATTGCGCCTCTGCTGCATTTCTAGAGTCTGACATAGAGAAAAATTTAATTTCCGTTGCACTTAAGCCAAGTATTTGTTTCTTCATTGATCTCATGAACATCACCAAAAGCCATTGTATAATTTGTGCCTAATTTTCTATCTTCGTTGTGTCGTGTAGCCAATAATAGAGACAGTTTTTGCTGTGCTGTTTAGTAACCAAACCCTTTCCCTGTTTAAATGTCTTTCTATAACTTCTAAATGTATTTAGTGGGCAAACACTAGAACTCTATATATTATATATATAGTATATCAATGTTTAAAGGCATATCCTCTCTTATGTCAAGCCATATTTGTATATTGTCCGAGATGTGCAGGTTGTTGAATGGTCCATGTCACTGGAAGTCATGGCATAAATGTAATGGCTGTGTTTCCTGACTTCTCCAAGAATACTGGTTAGGAATTTGCTGCTGGTGTAAAGGTCAAATGACGTCTTATTTTTATGCCAAGAGGGCAAGCTTTAGACCACCAGGGTGACGTCGGAAGCGGTTCATGTAGATGTAAGATCTCTGTACATAGAGAATTGTCCACAAATTCCATTCTGCTTTCTCAGCTTGAGGCAATTCATTCTTCTTGATAATGTCAGAGGCTGACACCTTTAAAATAAGATAACATGGCACCAGTGGGCACCTGTCCTATTAAACAGCATGTATAAGAATAAGAGAAGCCATCAGCTTGAATGACAAGCACAGGTAATCTTATGAGCTGATTCTGTAATATACTCTGGATGGCCATCTTGGTTTGTTACATGCATGTAACTCACATGGAACTCTTAATTCTGAAAATGTACTTGTTTCCTCTGTTTTGCTTCACTGCATCTTTGCAAAGTCTGTGAAATAGTCTTTCTCCCAGTAGGAAATAATGTGAATGTTGGGATTTCACAGCAGAGAGGGCAGGGAAGATTTTTAGGGAAGAAAAGAACGTTTAGGCTTCCTCCCGTAAACACAATAAGAGCTGTTTTCTTGCTGAAGATAGTGAGGCCTCACAGAGCTAACTGTCATGGGCACCGATGATAGAACATCTCAGGTTTAACCAAGAGACGGCTCTACTTTCACAGGCAAGCAGTGTCGCCTTTGCCTTTATGATGCTTTAAGCTGCCAAGCGACTAGTATAAGCCACATATTCAGTAAATTAGACCCAAGGACAGAAAGAAGTGGTTCCTTCACCAGGGGCCACAACTGGCCCATCCCTTGGTAAGGATCACCATGCAAAATTTACAAGCATGCTGGTCAACACTCTCATTGGCTTCACTGGGTAGGGAAATTCAAATCAGTGAAAGCATGGAATCAGTAGTTGAAATCAAGTCCTCTGCAGGAAACACGCTTTGAACCAAGGTGAATAATGTTTGGCTTCCTGTCTTCCTCCTCTGCTTACGGAATGTCTTCTTTGTATATCTCAACCTGGGTCGGAGGACCATAGAGTAGAGGTCCCTGGGGTCTGGTGCTTCCTCTTTATTAAAGGGTTCAGTGGCTGAAGTCAGTTGGAACAGAGATTGTCATTTTTGTGCATATGTCGCTAGGTCTGTAGTCCCTCTGTTAGTCAAAATAACACTGCATGAAAATAGATGCTTTAAATACGGGCAATGCTCTCATTTGCATGTCTCCACCCCTTTTGGCTGTGGCTAAACTTAATGCTGTAATTATTAAAGGGTTTTCTGATATTTCTGAGACTTCCTGATCAGAAACGTGTCCGATAATTATATTACGGTTCACGGTGGGAGGGTCTGTTGCCCGATTCCTTGCTATAAGTCTCACAGTAATTGGTCTATTTATCCAAAATGTTGATGGCCAATTAGTAATTGTCTTGTCAGCAAGCCCTTTGTGCCACCACCTCCCCCACCAAGTTATTGGCTGTGCCTTTTTCTGGTGGCGACGTGGTGTAATGGGCCATGGGGTCAGGGATCGGCCTCATCAGATTGCTCTGCTGATTAGTTGTATGTTGATCCATGTGTAGGATCAGAGCCCGCGTGTTTTGTGTGTTTGCTGTGGAAATTTGTGTCTTGCTTCTTCATGGGTGTCAGTGTGAATGTAATATGCCCCCTTCTAGTCATTTGCATATTATTGACCCTGCCTGCCGCATTTGGAAGGCCACATATTAAAGGTTGCATGACAGGTTGTTAGACTGGACATGTTTAGTTCTAGACTATGCAGAATTCCTCAATCCCTAAGAATTAATGTTGTTAAATGGTCTTTGTACATTCACCGACTGTATGCTAGATACATGATTTCAGGCTGTAGGCTTCAAAACATGAGAGTTCCCAATATTATTCACACCCTGATCAGGCAGCACATTGCTAATTGCAGGTGGTATGGGGTTAATTCACAAAACCATAAGGTCACAGATGAATTGGGATGAGACATTTCCTGCTCCCGTCTCGTTTCTGCTGGAGGAGCTCTCGGAGTTGGCGTCTGTGACGCGCAGCGAAGGCAGGGACAGGAAACGTCTCCTCCGTGAGCGTCGGGTGACGAGCGGCTGCCTGACCTTTGGCTTCATAACATTAATGTTTCATAGAATGAGATACATTGTCAGGTAAACCATTTGCCTTATTAATGTGCTTCACCGTTAATACAGTTTTGTGGACAGCATTGTGTTGTGTGTTTTTGTGTCTTATCTAAAAGATACTTTGTCTTTTTGGCACCTTTTATTGAGGAATTTCTCTGTGTAGGTTAATTCCTAATAACTTGCATTATATCAAATTATTAGGCAGACACCGGGGTTCCTTCCGCATATTAATAAAGCGAAGGCCCGAGTATCACGTCTGTATATTTTTATCATTAGCTGTACTTGAAAAAATATATGGAAAAGAGTATATATATATATATATATATATATACATATATATATATAACACACATTACCTATACGCACATATATACATATATATAATTCTATTCATATAGTATAAACCTATATAGTACACATATATAATTATAACGTAACTTTAAAAGATTATTATCCTTGAGGCCCTACCTCAGATTTTGTATTTATGTGTACAAATGCAATTTATTGTATTATATATATATTGCTTATTATATTCTTATGTTATAAATTAGAGTTTATTCTATAATGTTCAAGTGTCCCAAACTGTGAAATAAATGTCAGTGTTGAAATCATCACGTCCCGAGGTGTCTTATTTTGTCTCTTTTCGATTTTTTTTTTTTTGCTTTGTGATAATGTGAATTCGAGGTCCTCTGCAAATCGGGCAGAAGACGGGGGAACTTTAGTGAATGACCCACCGGGCGAGGATGGAAATGGAGGCTGCCTCTTACATTGAAGAGAACCTGACTGTCATCGGCTCCATTAGTGCTTTCTAAAATCCATTTCCTGTGTATTAATAATAATCATAATAATAATGTGTTAAATGGTGCTCGGTCTACTATTATTAAAGTTTAGAGCACATTCCGCGGGGCTATTAGTTTGGGGACAGGTAAGTTCCAGCAGTCGTGGGATTACCAGTCAGTGTCTCTGACGTTAATGTATGGCTAATACCTCTGCGAACAGAAGACTAATAGTGAGATTAATGGTTTGCAGGTTGATTGGGGCAGACGGCCACAAACAAACCACTCTGTGAATTGGCCGCGCACCTCTCAGGTAGAAAATCTTTTATAAATGTTCACTTGGTTATAGGAACATTTTACACACTACAGGAATTTTACTTAAAGGAAATAAAATCTTATTCTCTTTACTTTAGTGCAAATAACTAAGTAAAGAGAATGCGTGTACCTCGGCCATGGTTGGGTCTGTGCAGGCTTTGGACTGCTGTGATCTCCCCAGCACTAGGCTGGGAATCTGGAATGTTCCTATCCACTGGATACTTTTGGGCACTTTGAGCACTAGCAGCCCTGAGTACTCAGTTCCCACTCTCTGAAAGTAATTCAGGCACAGGTTTGTGGGTCCAGAATTGGGGGTCACTGGGCAGACTCACTCCACTAAGTGCTTCAGGTAGATTCATATCCACTCAGCATCATGAGGGGTTGTGATGACAGAATCCCTTCTACTTGTGTTCCTGTCACTTTAGCAAAGGGCATCCTGTCAGAAAGATCCTGAGATGATACGAGTCCGAGGAGGTGCCAGCTTTTTACGCAACGCTTTTACGGGATAGACGGCCGAGTCTCCTGTGACATTAAAGAGCACCGACGTATATGGGAAAGAACAGCAGAGAGCCCAAAAAGCTTCTGTTCCATAACCCAGCAGCAGCTCCAGTAAAAAGGTTCTTTTATGTTAAAATATTTTAGTTCCGTTTCATGTATTTGATTTCTTACCCCCCGATTCTGATTGGCTTCATTTTTCATAGTTTTTTTCAGGTAGAAAATGGCACTGAATGGGGGGCGTAAACATAAATCAACATTTAGGGGCTAATAAGTGACTTCATGTACCCGTCTCCCAGGCCGGATGGTCACAGAGCATGACACTCTATGAGGTTTATAGGAACTAAACAGAAATATTCAGGCCAATATTTAAGTAAATATTTTAGACTTTTTTTTCACACAATTTCCCCTTTATGTTTTTAGGTTTCCACTGATAAACTGGATCTATCTAGACCACTTGAAATGATGAGTGGTCTGCTCAGCTGGCATTATTGTTACTTTGTATCTCTGACTTCCACCTTGACATGCACTGACCAGCGACATTCAGATATTGTTCCCTGAGCTCCACCATGGGGAGTAGACTTAAGGAGGGCTGGCACAGTATTAGACATATACGCAAATTCTATATGACATTACCTATGAGGGGTCTGCCTTCCATGAATGTCTGCCTTCCACAACAGCCAGTCTCACCTGGAGGATTTGGACTGGTAATCCAACCCTCCACCCGATAGGTGGTGTGGCTGGGGGTAGCACAGAAATTGGCCATACACTCATACCCAGCAAACGTTTCTGAGGAGACACTTGGCAGCTGTGCATTCAGTCTGCACCGTGTTAATAATGGAGCTGTCACAATATGGGGGTCATTTCATGACAAAAAGTGAAATTAAAATCAAAAATAATTTCTGACCTTAATCTCATTTAATGTAAAAAACTAACAATCTCTCAGTTTTTCTGTCTTTTCACATTCCTCCCTTCGCATCCCTTTAATTCTATATAATTTGGAGCAAATATAATATACCTGCTATATACTCAGGATATATATTGTGCATCGTGGACAGAACAAGTATCCCGAGCCTGCAGCAAATGGACAGAACTGTGGATAAAATCTTTGTCTTGCTCACAGTGTCAGGGTAAAGCCCTACATTTCCTGCCCCATCTATCCACGCAACATTGGAGGCCTCGGCAGTCCTGTTATAATAAAAGAATCCCAATGAACTTGTGTTTTCCTTACACGTGTATCACCCGTCTGACTTCTTGTGGCATGGAGGGGTCTGTAGGGATGGGGCGACCTTTTGCCTTTTAAACAGCCTTCCAACTCTTTACTGGAAGGATTTCCTGCAGGGAATTGGCCAGCGGACAGCAGGGGGCGCCTTTGCAGTGTGTGTGTGATGCTTGGGAGGCTGCCGGCAGGAGTAACACTACGGGGTGGGAAAACTATTTGCTTGGGGTTCAGAGGCAAATAAAATGGGTGTAGGGAGTCCAAAATGTTACTTAACACCAGGTTCCATGCCAGTAGTGAGTATGTCCTCCCCAGCCTTTAATCTGTTGGCATAGGTCTGAAAGGATTTACAGGGTTAGTGGAATATTCAGGCTCGGACTGGCCATTTCGTACCCCAGGCAAGTGACTGGTGGGCCACTAGCCAACACCGTCTGGTACTCGATCTACTGCTTCATGAGTTAAGGGCCAGGGCCACCCTGCCATTGCCAGCGCTGGGTGTTTTTGGGTGGGTTACTGATAACCTTGCAGGTGGGCTACAGATTCTGCTGGCTGGTGACTGGAGGAGTGTTCCCTGCTTCTCTTTACGCAGGGGCTTTGGGCCCTCAATTGTTGATCATGTCACCCGTTTGGGGCCCCGCACTGACCCTAGGGATGTTTTCAGTTATATTATCTTTAATTCTGGGTACAATTACTGCGTATTCAGCCTTTTAGAGAGGGATTTTTGCGCCACTCACCTGCAGCCAGCCTCTCCCACTCTGTTGACTTTCCTGAGTGATTTTCCCACTCATTGCGTGTAACTCACTTGTTGATTGCAGTTTACTGGCTGAACGTGGGCCCTCTGTGCGGCCGGAGGAGCCGGAGCTCTATGAATAAAAGATTATATTATCATTAATCATAATTCTTTAGTCATTTCTCACACTGTTTCGGGGTCTATTCAATGGAACCCAAGTCTGTGTCTCACTTTCATTTTCTGTGGAAATCGTTTGTGAAGTGAAATGTTTGTGAAATGGCTATTGGCGGAATTTTCTCCAATTACCAGGGTAAACAAAATCTACCCTTAACTTGCACAAAAGGCGTTGGGGGCCCTCATGGACAGCATCCCGCGCCATAATAATTAGTGTTGAAGGGCTTCTACTCTGCATTTGCCCCTGCCATGGAATTGCCCCTGTTCTGATCCTGGGCCTGTATCTGCTGCAGCACGTCTGCCCTTGTCTGGATTTACCTCTAATCTTTATTTGCCCCAGCCCAACATATATTTGCCCCTGCACCAGTCCAGTATTATACCTTTTCCTCTGTTCACCATAGCCTTGAATCTGTCCCTGCACTCTATTTGCCCTTGGTTTACTTGTACTTGCCCCTGACCTGTATTTGCCCTGGCCTTCTTAGTTGCCCTAGCCCTGTATTTGCCCCTGCGCTCACCTCACCCCCGCACTTGCTTTATGATTTGCCCCTGTTCTGTATTTACCTCAGACTTCGCTCTCTGTATCAGTTCGAGTTTCTCTGGGAGATTAAACCAAGATAAATCTATGGGAGGAGGGTGGGGGGGATGGGGGGACCCCCCCTTCTAACAAAGTGTGTCCATCTCCCACGCGAGTTTTTAAGGAGAGAGCCCACTGTCTTTCGTGGGGAAGTGGCAGTGTAGCGGGCGTATCCATTTGCGCGGGTGTGTTTGGGTGTGAAGTAGGCTGAATGCTGGCCGTGGGACTCCCCCGTGGGCGCTAGTGGTATGTTCTCAAAGCTCAGTCAGTTTGCCGAGCTGTCCGGGAGTCAGTGCTGAACGCGGGAGCCCCGACTTCCATCGACGCCGGATCTCGGGACCCTCAGAGCCGCACACATGGAGGGGATGCTCGCTGTCTGGGTGTGTGTGCTCGCTGCCGGGGCAGGTAAGGCTGGACAGGGATAATGGGGCAGTTGTGTCCAGGGACTGGGTGGGGTAGAGCCTCTACCGTAGAGGGGTGATAGTCGGGCAGATTTTGGAGGGGTTTTGGGGGCAGTGAGGAGGGTGAGGGCGCGTTATATGACAGGACCCAGCAATGACTCCAACGTGTATGTGATACATTTATGTGTATACATGGTGCGTGTGTTGTGTGTGTATGCATGGTGTGTGTGTTTGCACCAGGTACCTGTTTGCACTGTGTGTGTGTATTGTGTGTTTGCACTGTGTGTGTGTTTGCACAGTGTGTTTGCACTGTGTGTGTGTTTGCACCGTGTGTTTGCACAGTGTGTGTGGTGTGTGTGTTTGCACCGTGTATGTTTGTACCGTGTGTGTTTGCACCGTGTGTGTTTGCACAGTGTGTGTATGCATTGTGTGTGTTGTGTGTTTTTGCACCGTGTGTGTTTGCACCGCGTGTGTGTTTGCTTTGCTCTCGTGTTCTATGCAATTCTTTTTATTGAGTGCGTTCTGTACATCTCTTTGTGTTGTGTTTTTGTTGTGTGATTGTAGTGTGTTCGTTGTGTGTACTTTGTACCGTTCTGTACATTTCTTTGTGTTGTGTGTTTGTTGTGTGTACTGTGCAGTTCTTTGCGTTGTGTGTTTGTTGTGTGTACTGTGCACCGTTCTTTGCGTTGTGTGTTTGTTGTGTATTTGTTGTGTGTACCGTTCTTTGCGTTGTGTGTTCGTTGTGTACATTTCTTTGTGCCTGTGTATGGTTGTTATACAGTCGCTGGTATTGCACGCCTGTTGGATTCCCTGTGTTCTCGCTGCTGTGTGACCCTCGCCTGCCCCCTGGTTGGCTCTCTGTCCCTGTTTTGAGTTTGGGGTGTCACCATGGATACAACACCCCTCTGTATAATTTGCCCCCTGCTGCCACTCAGGGGCTACAGACACAGCTGCCTGGCTGGTGCAGACATTATCTGGTTAGTTGCCCCAAGCTGGTGCCAAATACGAGGGGTTCAGGGCAGTTACCCCGGAGGATGTGAGAGGGGGGTCAGTCGTGGCCGAAACAAACAGCCCCTGCTGCCCCATTGGCCCGGTCAGCTCAGTAATGCGGCACCCCTGGGGTGTTCTGCTTCATTCAGTTGCCCCATAGCCCAGTCTCCTTGCCTTAGGCTCTCGCATCCATGTGGTAGGGAAAGTGTTAAGGACTTGTCTATTTCTTTACCGGAGTAAATGAAACGGAGCCCATGGGCCGACTCCCCCCGCTGCCGCTGGCGGCTCCATCCTGGTGAATAAACCAGCCGGCTACCGAACGCCCTTCAAAGGCTCCAACTGCAGGAAAGCACCTCAGGAGGACAGCGGGTTATGGGTTAATCACGGCAGTAAAAGCCCAGTGGTTTCTTGAAGGGATTCTTGATCTTAAAGGGTTAAAGGTAACTTGGGTGGGCTCGCTTGAGAGCGCCCGGTTTCTGATATTAAGGGGTTAATGGTAATATTTATTGGGTGGGCTTGCGTGGGAGCGCCCGGTTTCTGATATTTAGGGGTTAAGGGTAATATTTCTTGGGTGGGCTCGTGTTTGAGCGCGGGGTTCCTGATATTTAAGGGTAATATTTCTTGGGTGGGCTTGCGTGGATGCAATGGCTTCTTGATATTAAGGGGTTAAGGGTAATATTTCTTTGGTGGGCTCGCGTGGGAGCGCCCAGTTTCTGATATTTAGGGTTTTAGGGTAATATTTCTTGGGTGGGCTCGTGTTGGAGCGCGGGGTTCCTGATATTTAAGGGTTAAGGGTAATATTTCTTGGGTGGGCTTGCGTGGATGCGCTGGCTTCTTGATATTAAGGGGTTAAGGGTAATATTTCTTGGGTGGGCTCGCGTGGATGCTCTGGGTTACTGACATTAAAGGGTTAAGGATAAGATTTCTTGGGTAATTCCATGTGGATGCGCTGGGTTCCTGACATTAAAGGGTTAAGGGTAATATTTCTTGGGTGGGCTCGCGTGGATGCGCTGGGTTCCTGACATTAAGGGGTTATGGGTAACATTTCTTGGGTGGGCTCGCGTGGATGCGCTGGGTTCCTGACATTAAAGGGTTAAGGGTAATATTTCTTGGGTGGGCTCGTTTGGATGCGCTGGGTTCCTGACATTAAGGGGTTAAGGGTAACATTTCTTGGGTAAGCATTCGGTGCAGGTGGACAGCCCAGGCGGGGGAGGGGGGCGGACAGCCCAGGCGGGGGAGGGGGGCAGATAACCCAGGTGAGGTAGGGGGCAGATAGCCCAGGCGGGGGCAGATAACCCAGGTGGGGTAGGGGGCAGATATTGCGGCCAGGGAAACGGTGACGGGGGGCCAGTAACAGGACCAAGGGTTTCCTGAGTGATCGCCGGTCACAGTATTGCGAGGGAGCCGAGCGCGGTTTCTTGCAGCATTTGGGGATGGCTGAGAGTGATGAGTTTTAATTTCCCAGGTGTCAGTGTCCCCCAGGACGGAGCGCGTGGGGCCTGTCTGTGATATTGCCCCAGGTGCATGCACCAGCCCCAAAATATGCACCGTTCAGCTGGGATTTAACCCTACGAGGCGTGGGATGGAATCTGTGAGTGGACTCTAACTCCCATCACTATAAATGAGTGGAGTGCTAGATTCTGACTAATTATTCATTAATATTATAAATCGCTGTATAAATATTTGTGATAACGCGCATGTTGCTCTGTATAGCGATGCTGCGTATCCGCTGATAACTCGCATGTTGCTCTGTATAGTGATGCTGCGTATCCGCTGATAACGCGCATGTTGCTCTGTATAGTGATGCTGCGTATCCGCTGATAACGCGCATGTTGCTCTGTATAGTGATGCTGCGTATCCGCTGATAACGCGCATGTTGCTCTGTATAGTGATGCTGCGTATCCCCTGATAACGCGCATGTTGCTCTGTATAGTGATGCTGCGTACCCCCTGATAACGCGCATGTTGCTCTGTATAGTGATGCTGCGTATCCGCTGATAACGCGCATGTTGCTCTGTATAGTGATGCTGCGTATCCGCTGATAACGCGCATGTTGCTCTGTATAGTGACGCTGCGTATCCCCTGATAACGCGCATGTTGCTCTGTATAGTGATGCTGCGTATCCGCTGATAACGTGCATGTTGCTCTGTATAGTGATGCTGCGTATCCCCTGATAACGCGCATGTTGCTCTGTATAGTGATGCTGCGTACCCCCTGATAACGCGCATGTTGCTCTGTATAGTGATGCTGCGTATCCCCTGATAACGCGCATGTTGCTCTGTATAGTGATGCTGCGTACCCCCTGATAACGCGCATGTTGCTCTGTATAGTGATGCTGCGTATCCCCTGATAACGCGCATGTTGCTCTGTATAGTGATGCTGCGTATCCGCTGATAACGCGCATGTTGCTCTGTATAGCGATGCTGCGTATCCGCTGATAACGCGCATGTTGCTCTGTATAGCAATGCTGCGTATCCGCTGATAACGCGCTTGTTGCTCATTGGTGGAGCGTGGAGTGATTGACATCCCTGCACCTTTTACCTGGGGGTCTCCTGCTAGCTGTAACCCTTTCCTAGCTGCTCGATTCGTAGTGGAATCCCCAGTTTTTCCGGTTTAAAGAAGTGCTGTGAAGATGTATCCAGTTTGTGTCATACGTGTAAAGCGGCCCCTTCCGGCCCCCACACCCCAGGATGTCTGCAGATGGGACTGGATTCATGGTAATGATGTAATAGTTTGTCTCCGTGCCGAGAGACACCGTAATTACCGCGTATTACAAACTCCCTCTCGTTCATCTCTTTCGAGAGGACAGAGGCCGTGGCCGACAGTCTACTCCATGCACAGAAACCCTGCATTAAAAGCCCCGGGGGTGACGAGGGGCAACGCAGCAATTTCCAGGTTCTGAATTTATTGTAAAAGTAAAAGACTGAATTCATGCGATTCGCTCGAAATGAGTGTCCAGCAGAGTTGGTGGAACTGCAGTCGTAAGGCGTCGATGGCCTCTGTATGCAGACCCCGGCCCGGACTCTGTTTTGGGCTTCTATGTGTGGCTCGTTTGCCACGGAAACGGTTTTGTGCTCTTTGCTGTGTATTCGGTGTTTCACTCCGGGTTTATAAAGACGCTTCGGCCTGTTTTAGGCTTACAGGCGAAGTCAGAGGCGTCAGTCACTTATACACAGTAACCGGCGTCAGTCACTTATACGCAGTAACCGGCGTCAGTCACTTATACGCAGTAACCGGCGTCAGTCACTTATACGCAGTAACCGGCTTCAGTCACTTATACGCAGTAACCGGCGTCAGTCACTTATACGCAGTAACCGGCGTCAGTCACTTATACGCAGTAACCGGGCTCAGTCACTTATACGCAGTAACCGGCGTCAGTCACTTATACGCAGTAACCGGCGTCAGTCACTTATACGCAGTAACCGGCGTCAGTCACTTATACGCAGTAACCGGCGTCAGTCACTTATACGCAGTAACCGGCGTCAGTCACTTATACGCAGTAACCGGCGTCAGTCACTTATACACAGTAACCGGCGTCAGTCACTTATACGCAGTAACCGGCGTCAGTCACTTATACGCAGTAACCGGCGTCAGTCACTTATACGCAGTAACCGGCGTCAGTCACTTATACGCAGTAACCGGCTTCAGTCACTTATACGCAGTTACCGGCGTCAGTCACTTATACGCAGTAACCGGCGTCAGTCACTTATACGCAGTAACCGGCGTCAGTCACTTATACGCAGTAACCGGCGTCAGTCACTTATACGCAGTAACCGGCGTCAGTCACTTATACGCAGTAACCGGCGTCAGTCACTTATACGCGGTAACCGGCGTCAGTCACTTATACGCAGTAACCGGCGTCAGTCACTTATACGCAGTAACCGGCGTCAGTCACTTATACGCAGTAACCGGCGTCAGTCACTTATACGCAGTAACCGGCTTCAGTCACTTATACGCAGTAACCGGCGTCAGTCACTTATACGCAGTAACCGGCGTCAGTCACTTATGCGCAGTAACCGGCGTCAGTCACTTATACGCAGTAACCGGCGTCAGTCACTTATGCGCAGTAACCGGCGTCAGTCACTTATGCGCAGTAACCGGCGTCAGTCACTTATACGCAGTAACCGGCGTCAGTCACTTATACGCAGTAACCGGCGTCAGTCACTTATACGCAGTAACCGGCGTCAGTCACTTATACGCAGTAACCGGCGTCAGTCACTTATACGCAGTAACCGGCGTCAGTCACTTATACACGGTAACCGGCGTCAGTCACTTATACACGGTAACCGGCGTCAGTCACTTATACACGGTAACCGGCGTCAGTCACTTATACGCGGTAACCGGCGTCAGTCACTTATACGCAGTTACCGGCGTCAGTCACTTATACGCAGTAACCGGCGTCAGTCACTTATACGCAGTAACCGGCGTCAGTCACTTATACGCAGTAACCGGCGTCAGTCACTTATACGCAGTAACCGGCGTCAGTCACTTATACGCGGTAATCGGCGTCAGTCACTTATACGCAGTAACCGGCGTCAGTCACTTATACGCAGTAACCGGCGTCAGTCACTTATACGCAGTAACCGGCGTCAGTCACTTATACGCAGTAACCGGCGTCAGTCACTTATACGCAGTAACCGGCTTCAGTCACTTATACGCAGTAACCGGCGTCAGTCACTTATACGCAGTAACCGGCGTCAGTCACTTATACGCAGTAACCGGCGTCAGTCACTTATACGCAGTAACCGGCGTCAGTCACTTATACGCAGTAACCGGCGTCAGTCACTTATACGCAGTAACCGGCTTCAGTCACTTATACGCAGTAACCGGCGTCAGTCACTTATACGCAGTAACCGGCTTCAGTCACTTATACGCAGTAACCGGCGTCAGTCACTTATACGCAGTAACCGGCTTCAGTCACTTATACGCAGTAACCGGCGTCAGTCACTTATACGCAGTAACCGGCGTCAGTCACTTATACGCAGTAACCGGCGTCAGTCACTTATACGCAGTAACCGGCGTCAGTCACTTATACGCAGTAACCGGCGTCAGTCACTTATACGCAGTAACCGGCGTCAGTCACTTATACGCAGTAACCGGCGTCAGTCACTTATACGCAGTAACCGGCGTCAGTCACTTATACGCAGTAACCGGCGTCAGTCACTTATACGCAGTAACCGGCGTCAGTCACTTATACGCAGTAACCGGCGTCAGTCACTTATACGCAGTAACCGGCGTCAGTCACTTATGCGCAGTAACCGGCGTCAGTCACTTATGCGCAGTAACCGGCGTCAGTCACTTATGCGCAGTAACCGGCGTCAGTCACTTATGCGCAGTAACCGGCGTCAGTCACTTATGCGCAGTAACCGGCGTCAGTCACTTATACGCAGTAACCGGCGTCAGTCACTTATACGCAGTAACCGGCGTCAGTCACTTATACGCAGTAACCGGCGTCAGTCACTTATACGCAGTAACCGGCGTCAGTCACTTATACGCAGTAACCGGCGTCAGTCACTTATACGCAGTAACCGGCGTCAGTCACTTATACGCAGTAACCGGCGTCAGTCACTTATACGCAGTAACCGGCGTCAGTCACTTATACGCAGTAACCGGCGTCAGTCACTTATACGCAGTAACCGGCGTCAGTCACTTATACACAGTAACCGGCGTCAGTCACTTATACGCAGTAACCGGCGTCAGTCACTTATACGCAGTAACCGTGGTCCCTGAAACATGGAGAGTCCTCCCCGCTCCCTTTTCCTGAATGTCTTTCCATTCTATTCCATCAAAAGGTGTTTAATGTGTCAGTAAGTATTGTTCCTGGAGGGGGCGTGTATGCGCAGGTGACCCTGCATGAGACTCTGTGACATCAAACACCCCCCTGCATGAGATCTCTGACATCAAACCCACCCCCTGCATGAGACCTCAGTGACATCAAACACCCCCCTGCATGAGACCTCAGTGACATCAAACCCACCCCCTGCATGAGACCTCAGTGACATCACACACCCCCTGCATAAGACTCTGTGACATCAAACTCACCCCCTGCATGAGACCTGAGTGACATCAAAAAAACCCTGCATGAGATCTCTGACATCAAACCCACCCCCTGCATGAGACCTCAGTGACATCACACCTAAAAAAATCCACAGACATGAACGTAGCCCCAGCCTGGTAGCCGACACCTTTATCATTTTTCTAGGTAAATCAGCCCCCTCTTCATTCATTGTTTACATACCTGGGGGCTCAGGTAACCACACGCATGCAGTGCACTGACCCAGGATGTACAGTCTCCATTTTCCAGTCCATGGCTTCATCAGATGAGTCTCCCCATGCATACTTTTTGAGAGCTAAGGTGATGTCATCTTTTTTCTGATGATGTAATCATAACACTTTCTGCGCTTTCCTGTTTGGTGATGTGGAGTCTTGTTATTTCTGCTCTTGAATGAGTCTTAAATAATACATTTCCTTCATTCTTATTACTTAGTTACATTCAGTAACGTAGTCGAGAGAAAAAAAACACTGACGTTAAATGTCTTCCGAGTAGATTGCAAGCCCTTGGGCCGCGTTTCACAGTTTTTATTTTATATGCATAATTTGTGTTAATATAAAAACCATTATTTGTCTGTAATAGTAAACTCTTCACTACATATTTTTAACCCATCGAGCTGATTCTCCGCACGCTATACCCTCTATAAGCCTGGTGATGTCATGAATCCCGTGCCTGGTGGACGTATGGCAGGTGATATTCTGCCCGTTCCGTGCTGCAGAGGAGGGCATTTATTATTTGTCGGTTGGCAGTCAGTGCGTGGCGGCCGCGGGACGTGCTTGTTGTGTTCGGCGATTCTGCGATGAATGTGACCTTGATAATTGTATGAATCCAAACGATGTGAAAGCAGCCGGTAACAGTGACGATGATGGAATAGAGAACAAATACTCAATGTATGTAGTAGGTATTTTACATAAAAATGCATTTATGATGCTTTTCAGGAACGATTTGACCCTTGGTCCAAAAGCTTTACTATTAACCCTTTACTTCTGTGAGCGGAGTCCCTTTTCGGTGGGACCCCGAAAACCCCCCCTCCCTATCTGCTGTAAATATTTTTAACCCTTCATACTCAAATACCCTGTGTTGGCACAGGTGAAAAGGCCTCATCAGTGTGACTGTATAGAGGCAGATTAGGGGTTAACACACGCCAATGGAGATACTTGGACTGAAAGAACATGAAGTGATTTGCGTGTGTGAAATGACACCCTGGAATGGGTCCCCTTCAAACTGGGAGAACTGGAGGCTGAGGTGGGTCTCATAAAGATCTGGTATTACATAGACAGCTCCCATCTCGAGGAAGGGCTCAGGAGATACGGCAAGACCCAGTCTAGAGCCTAGAACGTCTGTGCCGATGGAGGAAAATGCAAGATCCCAGTCTAATCCCAATATAATGCGCTTAGAGCTTCTTGGGTCAAAGCTTGTGGATTAGTTTCTTTACGTGTAAATCTAGAACATGCGCAGCTACGTGTGAGTGTATGGTGTTTCTCGTAAACACTGGATTCAAGGTTAGAGAGACATGTGCTCCTTATGAGGAGGTGGACCGGATGCACCTCTAGGACCCGTTAACAGAACGTTCTACAGGGAATAAGCATTATTGGTGTACCCTCTAACAGTGACAGGGATGAGCCTAGGGCTAGTAGCCCCGGGCTGGGGTATTTCTTCCCACTTAACACGTGCACATACGAACATACAAACTCACTCTAACACCACTCCTGACACCATATGCTGACACATATACCCACAGTAACACATGCATACATGCTAACATCATCCTCTCGCACATGCTTATACCATACGCTCCATATACTAACATATGCATACACACACTCTATCACCATACACTTACACATACACACACTCTATCACCATAGCCGTACACATTCTGTCACTCTCCCATCATCAGCGCAGCTGTCCCTCCCTCTCGCTTTGTGGAAAGCCCTGTCTTCACTGCCACTTACACTCTCCATGCAAGCTGCCTATTGGTCTGAGACCCTCCAGGAACGTATAATTATTGTTTAGTCATTAGCACTTAGGCTAAGAACTTAACAATACTCTTCACTGTGTAATTACTTGCACGTGTAAGTTACTTAGATGGGGCTGTAACAGAATAAGTCGTGTTTAGTGCTGATTTACGGGTCTGACCTTGTGCTCTAGGGACGACATTACCCAGTGAGCCCAAAACTGACAATAGGCAATCCCAAGTGTGACACGATTGTGGCCCTTGGGGCCAGTCACGGAAAGCCACTCATTTACGTGTCCCAGTATGAAATTGGGAAGTTTAAAGTTGACTTTCTAGGTCTGCATTTTTACGAGCTGCTGACGGCTGGAATTCTGACTCGGTTCCCTGCTCCTAGACGAAGATGGACAGACATGGAAAGCAAATACTTCTAAACAATGAAATTGAGTAAAAGACAGAAAGCACCGATTTGCAGAGTTCCGATAAAAACTAAAAGCTGGGGCTGTGTATCTGCTGCTCTCCTAATGGGGGGGGCAGTGAATTCTAGCACTTTCTCTTCCGTGCAGGACACGCGTCCGCTCTTTGCTCTTGGAGCTGGGATCAGTCAGCTCTCTCTCCGTGCGTCACGACAAAGGGCTGAGTACAGCTGCAGGCTCTTTGTGCACATGGAGTACTTTTGAGACTGGTGTCCATCAACCCTTCTACCTATAACCCTCCTACTCTTGATCCACATGGACCTGTCTTGATCTAGTGTTGCTCGTATTCTCTTTGCTTCATTCTTTGTTCTGGTATTTCTTGGGGGTAATTCATTTTTCGTCGGGGGAGGCGCAGGTGTCTGAATCACCGGGGAGGATCACCCAGCGTTTTTACCACCTTATCTATTAAGATCACTTCACACGTTTGAGGTGGTTCATTCTCGGATGCGTCTCGATGTGAGGATGCTTGAGGCCTTGTGACAATGATACCATGTGTTCCTGATAATTAGCAGGACGGAGTCATTAACATTCCCCGTCACAGCGCTTTGATTCTGCTTAATTCTGCCCTGTCCTGCGTTGTCGTGCTCTGGACACATGCATGGACGACCAATTTCACATGTAATCTAACCTGAGCGAACACGCGTGAAGTCCCGGTGTATCACACTTATTCCTGTGCTGTGTCTCGGGATGTGGAGAAATGTTGATGACTGAAGGACTGAATTTCCATTTGTTTATTCTCGCTCTGGTCTAAAGCATTGCTGCCGATGATTACTATGTATCTAAAATGTTTTGGTAATAACACACGGCGCCGGCTCCTCGGGCTGAGGATTAAAAGCAACGTCCCTTCAGTGATTCTGAATGGCAACTTTGCTGCATTTTCACAAAGAAGAGAAACCTATTCAGAAAAAAACAGAACAGCGGGAACCAAAAATAGTCTTGTGAAAGACTCCAGAGGGAATAAACGCGTTACCGGAGGAATGAAACCCATCGGGACTGGTTTCAGGGCTCTCAGGGAAGTGGGAAGGAGAATGAGGAGATCATAGACAGGAGAGGACAAAGCGTTCGTTTGACTGCCTCAGACGGGCTGCTCCGGGGGGGAAGGGGCCACGGCCTGTGGTGGGAATACAGCGAATGCCTTACCCAGAATCTCTTTCGGGATAATGAGTGCAGGTGCAGAGAATTATCCTTCCAGTTACGTGTAATTAACTGCAAATAACATGGCGCACATCTGTGTGAACAGGCTTCTGATTATCACTCAAGGACAGCAAACCTTTCCTGACATGCGTTTCATTGTTAACATTTCATCTGATGATGTCATAGCCTGTGCTCCTCACCAGGGTCCTGGTTACAATATCCCAGCCGGATGTGCCGGGTACACTGCACCGGACTGGCCGCGCTCTGTACTCTGTTCTTCTTCAGCGGCAAGTGAGTGACCTTGAAATGGTTTTTTGGGGTCACCTGGCCTCCTCCAGAGTGGATATTTTGTTGAGTTGAAACCATTTGTTCCAACTGAACTATTCACACGACCGTAATGTGAGTCGAGAGTTTCCTTTCAGTGAATAGATATTTTCGGCCGGCTCAGCTCAGTTGCCTGACGCGGCTGTCATGTCAGCAAAGCTCAAACCTTTGTGAATAGCCCCCTGAGAGCTAAACATGGAGTAGTTACTATGGAAACCCAAGGAATGTTTCTTCTAAATTGCCTGACAGTTTCTGCTTATTGGAATTGCTCTGATTTTGATAGATACGCCCCAACATGTATGCAGGAAAAGGGGCCCCAGGGACCCCTGACATGCTAGTTTGATGCCTTTATTATATTTATATCAGAATATCACATTAACGCAGCAAGCGGGTGCGGAAATTGCGCAGTTTTTCCTATTTCAAAAAGGGGCTTATGATTGATCTCTGGGGTAAGGCTGGGCAGGACTGGAGGGTACTCTCCATCACAGTGCGAGGGTCAGGTGGATTTTATTAAACCCGAAGGGCGAAATAAATGATGTGTTACATATTATGCATAGGTAAATGTTAGATCGGTTGTTTCTGCATAATCTGCTCGCTGTAAACATGTGTCTTGTTCATCGGAGCCTCGGCGGCCGACCATTTCTTTGTGTGTCCGGATGATATATGATGAAGTATTGTGTTCGGCTCATGATACATCGATGTATTTTAGAGGCCGTGATGCTATTTTGGGCAGAGTTTCATGGTTCCCGGAGGAATGTACACAGCATGGCAGATGGAAAGGTTGTAAACTGGCAGTTACATTGTGAACATGTTCAGAGATTGGGTCAGATTTTACATGTGTTTGGAATGTTCTTTCTATAAAATGCTCCTGAAACATTTCACATATTTCTCCGTTTTATGTGCAGTGACGGCATTTGGGACAGACCTGGATTTACAAATCGATGTAATAACCGAACTGGATCTAGTGAACGGCACACGAGGGGTGACGCAGGTTCCTGGGGTGCACAATGGGAGCAAAGCCTTCCTATTCCGGGGTAAGTTCCTCTATGTTCAGTGCTGTAAGCAGAGTATCGCGGCCCATGCCTGCTTGGTTTTTTTGGTGTTTTCTTTGAATTTCTTTATCTGTTAACGACTGAACCTATTGATGTGTAAACGCTGATGATGGGAGCTGCTGATAATTATTTCGCATTTATACGTCCTTTGATCATCGATGTGCTTCATGTCTCTGGATTTTTCCTCATTTTGATATAAATTGTGATGGAAATTTTGGAAAAATTCTCTTTTTTCCTTGTGGGATAGCAGTGACTGGGGTAAAACATGGGGTAGGGGTAGGTACTTTAGTTGCTTTATTGAGTCCTGATTTCTTAATTCCTCTTTATTCCACTGGCAGAATATTCCTGACCTTCAATGAATCTGTTTCTACTCAGGGTAATAAGTCTGTAAATTTAGGAATTTTTAATAATGTCCAGGCCCAAGGTCTACACCCACACTCAATGAAGAGAAAGACGAACCTCCTCCTCCAGTCAGAACAAAGATGCTCTAATTAGTCATTATTTTGAATTAAAATGATTCAATTTGATGGGTGAGGTTCAGAATGAACCCGTGGGTGCCGTTTGTGAGGTTCAGGATGGGCCTGTGGGTCATCTCGGTGAGGTTCAGGAGAGACTTGTGGGTCCTCTCGGTGAGGTTCAGGAGAGACTTGTGGGTCCTCTCGGTGAGGTTCAGGAGAGACTTGTGGGTCCTCTCGGTGAGGTTCAGGAGAGACTTGTGGGTCCTCTCGGTGAGGTTCAGGAGAGACTTGTGGGTCGTCTCTGTGAAGTTCAGGACAGACTTGTGGGTCCTCTCGGTGAGGTTCAGGATGAGTCTGTGGGTCGTCTCTGTGAAGTTCAGGACAGACTTGTGGGTCCTCTCGGTGAGGTTTGGGATGAGTCTGTGAGTCCTTTCGGTGAGGTTCAGGATGAGTCTGTGAGTCCTTTCGGTGAGGTTTGGGATGAGTCTGTGAGTCCTTTCGGTGAGGTTTGGGATGAGTCTGTGAGTTCTTTCGGTGAGGTTCAGGATGAGTCTGTGAGTCCTTTCGGTGAGGTTTGGGATGAGCCTGTGAGTCCTTTCGGTGAGGTTCAGGATGAGTCTGTGAGTCCTTTCGGTGAGGTTTGGGATGAGCCTGTGAGTCCTTTCGGTGAGGTTTAGGATTAGCCTGTGGGTTCCCTTTTGTGGGGTTCAGGACGGACACATACACACTGATACTACAGTATACAGACGTATACGCGTACATACACTACCCCCCGGAACCTCGTAGAAACCTGCCACACCGCTACCAATCTTCTGCCATTGTGAATGCAGCACTCTATGCTTTCCTGCGGGGGGCGCGGTGAAGCAGATGCCGCGAGGCACCCAGCAGGGTCATGTAACGAACGACGGTGTGTAACGGCTGCAATTCACAGTGCTAGCCCTGGCCAGTTTTTACCCCCTTGTCCTGCAAAGCCCTGGGCACCAGGAACTGGTTTCTAGTCACCATGGGGACCTGGCGTCAGGTTTGTCGAGCCCTGGTTTACGCACTTTGGGGTTAGTGAAGTAGACCCATGCCAAGAATACTGGAGGGACTGGTGTAGTCACCCAATAGGTGGCAGTCCATCATTAAACAGATACCGTATTGGCTCGGATATAGGCCGCACCCGTATATAGGCCGCACCCTAAAAGTTTGGTGCTTTTTTAAAAAAGCGCCAAAAAAACATGCTGCCACTCTCCCCCCCCCCGAGATATGCTGCCACTGTCCTCCCTCCCCGAGATATGCTACCACTGTCCTCCTCTGACCCCCCCCCCGACTTACCGGAGCAGACTCCCGGGTGTCTTGCGTGGCCGGCGGGGGACATCTACCCCCGCAAGACACCCGGGAGTCTGCTCCGGTAAGTCCCGAGGGGGGTGGTAAAACGCATCGTGGAAGTGCTGGCAGGGGAGGCTGTCTGAGCGTATCGGGGAGTAGGATGCAGTTCCCCTGCACCGCTGCGGGGGATCTGTATCCTTACCCCGCTGCCTGCCCGGCGCCCGGGACTGCATGTCCCGGGCGTCGGGCGCTAGACCCCGAATATAGGCCGCACCCCCACTTTAAAGACTTAAAGTGGGGGAAAAAAGTGCGGCCTATATTCGAGCCAATACGGTAATAACCAGTCCAGAAGGTCAAGGGCAGCACAGAATCACAATGGGTTAATGAGAGTGGGGATGTGGCCTATACTGAACGTGGCTTGTGCGGTACTGGAGGCCGGGGATGTGGTCAGACCTCGGACCTGACAACTGTTCATTTCAATATGGAACCCGAAGTTGCTAATTACTGGGGGTGAAACAGAGCTGCACAGGGTTAAAAATAATCCAGGGACACTTTCCACGCTGCTATCTGAAAATAGGATCATGACGAGTGAATCTCATAGAGGAATCATTAGATCCCGTAATACGTCTCCGGTGATTCCAGGAGCAACATCTCATAAAGGCCTTTACGTCTTTGTAACGAAACATTATAAACGAGCGAAGTCAACGCTTAGAAACGACTTCAACTGCGAAATTACAGCCGATGAATAGTCTCAGGAACCGGCATTGTGTTACAGAATACATCGTCTCTGGAAATAAATGGTAGATTTTAAACGTGACACTTATGCATGAAATTGTACCCCAGGGGTGGGGTATTTGTGAGAAGCCAGAAGGAAGGGCTGGGATTGAAGATCTCAACATGGTGAGAGGAGCAGGAGTTACTGAATGGGGCCGTTATGGGAGTCGTGAGAAGCCACCTGGCCGTGGATACACAATGCATCACAGCACATACTTATCACGCACATCCTATGCATATAATGTACATATAACATACACACAACATGCACACATACACACTGAATCACTCCAGTACACACATCATATTCTCCCAGTGCACACGCTACACGTCTCTTGCATGTCCCGTGACCCCTGACCTCTACTGGCAAAGCGGCTGTTTCATGCAGTTGTGGGGCAAAGTGCTAAACCTGGTTTCCATGGTGACTGTGCCATGTTTAGAACTAGCTTTTAGAATTGTCCCCATGAGTGTTCTCTGTTTAGCGCTCATGTTCTGCAGGCTAACTTAACGGCTCAAGGCTCCATCTTGCTGCAGGAATTACGTTAATTACTCCATCTTTACACATATCGCGCGGGTGTTACCGGGTCACTGGCACACCAAGAACTTTCAAAATGAGCCGACCCTGAGACTTTTGGAATATTAACCCTTTAAGAGCTCAGTGTGAAGATTCCATGTATTGACTCGCCAGTTACCCAAATGGCTCTAATGCCATTCCTCATGGAAGCCTCGTCTTGCTGTTATTTAAAGGCTCTCTTGAGTCACCTGCATTGACAGCTCAAGACTGTTTGACCCCGAGAATCTGCCCCTTCACCCTGCGAATGGGATAAAAACCCCGAGAGTTCCCAGGAATTGTCCCTGGATGGACAACTCTGAATAGAACAAATTTATTTGCATGGCTTGTAGAGCCACAAATTTTAATGCGCTTTACCATTTCTTGTTGCTTTTTCCCTTAATGCCCTTGTTTTGCGGACTCCTTTATTTTCCTTTAAATAATTTCGGGTCCAGCCAAATGGCGTTCGGTGACCCTCCGTACCGTATTAATTACTTTCTATACGTAGCAGAGATCAGACGGCGGACCCTCCGTACCGTATTAATTACTTTCTATACGTAGCAGAGATCCGACGGCGGACCCTCCGTACCGTATTAATTACTTTCTATACGTAGCAGAGATCTGACGGCGGACCCTCCGTACCGTATTAATTACTTTCTATACGTAGAAGAGATCCGACGGCGAACCCTCCGTACCGTATTAATTACTTTCTATATGTAGCAGAGATCCGACGGCGGACCCTCCGTACCGTATTAATTACTTTCTATACGTAGCAGAGATCAGACGGCGGACCCTCCGTACCGTATTAATTACTTTGTATAGGTAGCAGAGATCAGACGGCGGACCCTCCGTACCGTATTAATTACTTTCTATACGTAGCAGAGATCAGACGGCGGACCCTCCGTACCGTATTAATTACTTTCTATACGTAGCAGAGATCAGACGCCGGACCCTCCGTACCGTATTAATTACTTTCTATACGTAGAAGAGATCCGACGGCGGACCCTCCGTACCGTATTAATTACTTTCTATATGTAGCAGAGATCCGACGGCGGACCCTCCGTACCGTATTAATTACTTTCTATACGTAGCAGAGATCAGACGGCGGACCCTCCGTACCGTATTAATTACTTTGTATAGGTAGCAGAGATCAGATGGCGGACCCTCCGTACCGTATTAATTACTTTCTATACGTAGCAGAGATCAGACGGCGGACCCTCCGTACCGTATTAATTACTTTCTATACGTAGCAGAGATCCGACGGCGGACCCTCCGTACCGTATTAATTACTTTCTATACGTAGCAGAGATCAGACGGCGGACCCTCCGTACCGTATTAATTACTTTCTATACGTAGCAGAGATCAGACGGCGGACCCTCCGTACCGTATTAATTACTTTCTATACGTAGCAGAGATCAGACGGCGGACCCACCGTACCGTATTAATTACTTTCTATACGTAGCAGAGATCAGACGGCGGACCCTCCGTACCGTATTAATTACTTTCTATACGTAGCAGAGATCCGACGGCGGACCCTCCGTACCGTATTAATAACTTTCTATACGTAGCAGAGATCCGACGGCGGACCCTCCGTACCGTATTAATTACTTTCTATACGTAGCAGAGATCAGACAGCGGACCCTCCGTACCGTATTAATAACTTTCTATACGTAGCAGAGATCAGACGGCGGACCCTCCGTACCGTATTAATTACTTTCTATACGTAGCAGAGATCAGACGGCGGACCCTCCGTACCGTATTAATTACTTTCTATACGTAGCAGAGATCAGACAGCGGACCCTCCGTACCGTATTAATTACTTTCTATACGTAGCAGAGATCAGACGGCGGACCCTCCGTACCGTATTAATTACTTTCTATACGTAGAAGCGATCCGACGGCGGACCCTCCGTACTGTATTAATTACTTTCTATACGTAGCAGAGATCAGACGGCGGACCCTCCGTACCGTATTAATTACTTTCTATACGTAGCAGAGATCCGACGGCGGACCCTCCGTACCGTATTAATTACTTTCTATACGTAGCAGAGATCAGACGGCGGACCCTCCGTACCGTATTAATTACTTTCTATACGTAGCAGAGATCAGACGGCGGACCCTCCGTACCGTATTAATTACTTTCTATACGTAGCAGAGATCAGACGGCGGACCCTCCGTACCGTATTAATTACTTTCTATACGTAGAAGCGATCCGACGGCGGACCCTCCGTACCGTATTAATTACTTTCTATACGTAGCAGAGATCAGACGGCGGACCCTCCGTACCGTATTAATTACTTTCTATACGTAGCAGAGATCAGACGGCGGACCCTCCGTACCGTATTAATTACTTTCTATACGTAGCAGAGATCAGACGGCGGACCCTCCGTACCGTATTAATTACTTTCTATACGTAGCAGAGATCTGACGGCGGACCCTCCGTACCGTATTAATTACTTTCTATACGTAGCAGAGATCCGACGGCGGACCCTCCGTACCGTATTAATTACTTTCTATACGTAGCAGAGATCAGACAGCGGACCCTCCGTACCGTATTAATTACTTTCTATACGTAGCAGAGATCCGACGGCGGACCCTCCGTACCGTATTAATTACTTTCTATACGTAGCAGAGATCTGACGGCGGACCCTCCGTACCGTATTAATTACTTTCTATACGTAGAAGAGATCAGACGGCGGACCCTCCGTACCGTATTAATTACTTTCTATACGTAGCAGAGATCCGACGGCGGACCCTCCGTACCGTATTAATTACTTTCTATACGTAGCAGAGATCAGACGGCGGACCCTCCGTACCGTATTAATTACTTTCTATATGTAGCAGAGATCAGACGGCGGACCCTCCGTACCGTATTAATTACTTTCTATACGTAGCAGAGATCCGACGGCGGACCCTCCGTACCGTATTAATTACTTTCTATATGTAGCAGAGATCAGACGGCGGACCCTCCGTACCGTATTAATTACTTTCTATACGTAGCAGAGATCCGACGGCGGACCCTCCGTACCGTATTAATTACTTTCTATACGTAGCAGAGATCAGACGGCGGACCCTCCGTACCGTATTAATTACTTTCTATACGTAGCAGAGATCAGACGGCGGACCCTCCGTACCGTATTAATTACTTTCTATACGTAGCAGAGATCCGACGGCGGACCCTCCGTACCGTATTAATTACTTTCTATACGTAGCAGAGATCAGACGGCGGACCCTCCGTACCGTATTAATTACTTTCTATACGTAGCAGAGATCAGACGGCGGACCCTCCGTACCGTATTAATTACTTTCTATACGTAGCAGAGATCAGACGGCGGACCCTCCGTACCGTATTAATTACTTTCTATACGTAGCAGAGATCAGAAGGCGGACCCTCCGTACCGTATTAATTACTTTCTATACGTAGCAGAGATCAGACGGCGGACCCTCCGTACCGTATTAATAACTTTCTATACGTAGCAGAGATCAGACGGCGGATGCACGTGGGATGGAGCTGAACGCGGTTATTCCCTTTTTCCAGTAATGATCAATAAACAGTGACAAACCATAATTACCCGGTTACTCCCGGCGCGTGAAATCGCCCTTGAGGTTTGGCGAGCTCAGTGCTTCTCTTTGTAGAGAAAAACATGTTTTTTATTTTCCGTTTTTTTGTTAAATATATTTTTCATAGACCTGCTTGGAAGGTAGCCTGGGGTCCGTATTTCTTGTTTCTGCTCCAGTTTAGGACAATATCGGCTAGAATGCTAAAATTATTCACATTTCCCTAATCTGTTTGTTGCCAAAAGGCCTGAAAACTTCTTGCTCCATTCGAGATCCTCTGGTAAACAAAAGGTTAAGAGGTATTATTACTACTATTATTTAATGGCCGCTGTCAGGAGATACAGGCGTTCGTTTGTACGCTGGGAAATAAGGATCCTGGCAGATCTATGAAGCGGATCCCTGAATCACTTCATTAAAATAATCCGCTAACCCAGCGCAGCGTCTCCTGCATCGCGGGATCTTCGGGTTCTTTCTCTGAAGGCGGCTCTGGCCCCGCCACCTGCGTCCTTGGCCCGTTTCTCCGCGTTGGAGAGGTAACAGTGTCTGTGAAGCCAGATAATACGGGATGAATGAATTCGCTCTTTGTGCTAAATCCACGCAGCCTGTGAATTCCCTGCCGTCCCGAACCACCCACAGTGAATAAAAATTAGCAGCTTCTCACGAGAACCCGGCCTGCTAATTACATATATCTGCCAAAACTTCCAATTAGCGATTTGATCTGATCAGGCGGTGGGTACAAGAAGCATCCTGTTCCTCCTTCACACGAGCCCGCGTTCTGTGCACGCAGGAAGACATCTTCATCCTGGGGGGTTTCTGCCGACGGGTAATGATCCAGCGATAAATACCCGCCCGGTTCAGAAACACAAAACGATCAGAACTTTCTGCATGAGTTGGAGGAGAGCAAACCTGCAGCTACCCGGATAAAGCCTGCAGCTACCCGGATAAAATCTGCAGCTACCCGGATAAAGCCTGCAGCTACCCGGATAAAGCCTGCAGCTACCCGGATAAAATCTGCAGCTACCCGGATAAAGCCTGCAGCTACCCGGATAAAGCCTGCAGCTACCCGGATAAAGCCTGCAGCTACCCGGATAAAATCTGCAGCTACCCGGATAAAGCCACGAGTGATCAGAAGAACAAAGCGCCGAGTCCTCTGCGGTGAGCGGGGTGTCTTCCAGCGGGGACAGAAGAGATTTCCCTAGCGGGCTGCGCGTTGTGTTAAAAATAACAGATGAGCCGCAAACTTTAGCGGCATCTTATCAGAGCTGTCTGCTCAGTCATGGAAGAAACGCACCCAAAACTAAACGTCTTTATGGGGGAATCAGAGGTGCCTTTACCTTCTGGGTTAATGTATGGGGCAGGTAACAGGTAATAGAGCCAGATCCTAGAAAATGAACGCCTAAACTCCAGGCATGAGTGGGGTCACTGGACGTTATGGGACCCTGAACCGTGCAATGTCGCTGCTGATTCCAGTGATCCCACCGCAGCCAACTCAGCCTCCTGCCAGTGAGTTAAAGCCGAGGAGGAGCTGTCGACGGCACCTAGTTCTCCTTCTGCATTGGATGAGAGATTTCCTTCCCGAAAGAAGAAGGCACTTTTAACCCCGGTATAGATCGAGTAATTCTGTTAACCACAAGAGAGGCGTCTTATTTCCCCTCCCTGTGCCTGACCTTAGTGACATCACATTAATGTACTTATCTCATCCCATTTATGAGACTTTTGTGATTTGGCAGATGCCCTGTGTATGGGACCCCAGTGACATCACACACACCCTGTGTAGAGGACATCACCTCAGTGACTTCATACGCCATGTGTATGGGACCCCAGTGACATCACACACACCCTGTGTATAGGACATCACCTCAGTGACTTCATACGCCATGTGTATGAGACTCCAGTGACATCACACACACCCTGTGTATAGGACATCACCTCAGTGACTTCATACGCCATGTGTATGAGACTCCAGTGACATCACACACACCCTGTGTATAGGATAGCACCTCAGTGACTTCACACACCATGTGTATGAGACCCCAGTGACATCACACACCATGCGTATAGGACATCACCTCAGTGACTTCATACGCCATGTGTATGAGACTCCAGTGACATCACACACACCCTGTGTATAGGATAGCACCTCAGTCACTTCACACACCATGTGTATGAGACCCCAGTGACATCACACACCATGCGTATAGGACATCACCTCAGTGACTTCATACGCCATGTGTATGAGACTCCAGTGACATCACACACACCCTGTGTATAGGATAGCACCTCAGTCACTTCACACACCATGTGTATGAGACCCCAGTGACATCACACATATCCTGCAATATAAAATAGGAAGCAGGGAACAGAGACTACACATTGCTGTGCAAGCGCCCCTGACTGGATGGCCCTGATGCCATTTTTTTACAGAATCAGCCCAGTCTTTATGTATCCAGACAGTGAATTGTTAAGTTTTATGGCCCTCGCTGTACATAACTTCCCGTCCTAACTTTACAATAGTAAAGGAGACCCCAGATGTATCTGTACATTTCAGTGCAGTCCCCCCAGGTTTTTCCCAGTATAAACCAGTTTGGCTGAAAACGCTTTACAAAAAATAATTCCATTCATTATTTAGCTAAACACAGAAGATGGTATTAATAATAACGAAGAGAAGACCATTTGCTTCTCGCATCCTACGGCCTCATCATTGACATTAAGAGCTGTGGATTCAGAGACATCGCCCGAGACATCCTCAAGAGAGACATCCTCGAGAGAGACACCGCTTGATTACTGGGAGACAACTATTCGCAAATTACCAAATTCTGTTTGATCTCCTCAAATGATTTTTTTAAGAAAAATAAAATAAAACGATCCTGATTACCGAGTCTTTGCCAGGGAATGGCTTATTTTAGGAAGATGCGGCTAACAGAAGGGCTGCAGTCTCGTCCTAACGGCTGCGCTCACGTCTCTCATGTTTTATTTATGGCCCGTGAGGTATGAGGATGAAATAAGTGAAAGGAGCTCTCCACATCATAATTATTTCACAAAGAACGGCGGCGCTTATCACTGCGACACCCCTGAAAAATCCTCAATCGCAGGAAATCGCTTCTTTTCAAGATGACAGCCGATGCAGGCTGCTGGCTTATTTCTGAGAGAGGCTTTGGGAGAGTGACAAATATTTTTAGATATGGAATATATTACTTCTATAAACACGTATATAGGGATATCGGAACGAGGGGGAGCCTCGTGATTCACTTCACACATAAGTGATAATTAGGCTTAAAATTTGGTAAAAATTAAATAAGATTCTGTAAAATAAAATACAATTTTGAGCTGTGTTTCCATGGCGATACACGGTGCCCTGTCACCTGCGTGCTTCGTAGCATAGGATGGTTTGGGCCAAAATAGCTGGGAAAATTGTCCACAATACTGCAGGGTATTTTAGGATGTCTATAATTTGTTTGTAACAAAGTAAAGCCCAAACTCTCGCTGTCAATAAACTTTGTATAATTTATGATTTCATTCTTTCCTAACTAAAGTAGGACTTGCGAGTCTGTAGTCCCTGAGTGTTCCCTGCTGCCCTTTCTCTACAGCAGGACTACGTAAGCAGTATCTCCATTTAACCCATTGATTACACATTCTATATGTATTAGCTTTGGGAATGTCTCGGTGTTCCCGCTCCGTATATATTCCCGTATAGATCAGTATAGATCAGTGCCGAGGTTAATACATAAATGTCACTAAAGATGCGCTTCTCACATCTCCTGAAACAACAAAGCAATCCGCTAATGTCTAGGAATACCGAGTATATCGGGTGTATGATTAGTAACAGCCCGGGAGAGGCACCACCTCGCAGCTTTACTTACACCTAATGTTACAATAGTCCCAATGCCCCAAGGAATTATATACCCTGCTATACCCCCCACCTAACAACACCCAGCGCATTCCCATCCAAAAATATACCCTGCTATACCACCCATCTATATAACGCTCACTCATCCACAAATATACCCTGCTATACCCCCCATCTATATAACGCTCACTTATCCACAAATATACCCTGCTATACCCCCATCTATATAACACTCACTCATCCACAAATATACCCTGCTATACCCCCCATCTATATAACGCTCACTCATCCACAAATATACCCTGCTATACCCCCCATCTATATAACGCTCACTCATCCACAAATATACCCTGCTATACCCCCCATCTATATAACGCTCACTCATCCACAAATATACCCTGCTATACCCCCATCTATATAACGCTCACTCATCCACAAATATACCCTGCTATACCCCCCATCTATATAACGCTCACTCATCCACAAATATACCCTGCTATACCCCCCATCTATATAACACTCACTCATCCCAAAATATACCCTGCTATACCCCCATCTATATAACGCTCACTCATCCACAAATATACCCTGCTATACCCTCCATCTATATAACGCTCACTCATCCACAAATATACCCTGCTATACCCCATCTATATAACGCTCACTCATCCACAAATATACCCTGCTATACCCCCCATCTATATAACGCTCACTCATCCCAAAATATACCCTGCTATACCCCCATCTATATAACGCTCACTCATCCCAAAATATACCCTGCTATACAACCCATCTAAATAACGCTCACTCATCCACAAATATACCCTACTATACCCCCCATCTATATAACGCTCACTCATCCACAAATATACCCTGCTATACCCCCATCTATATAACACTCACTCATCCCAAAATATACCCTGCTATACCCCCCACCTAACAACACCCAGCGCATTCCCATCCAAAAATATACCCTGCTATACCACCCATCTATATAACGCTCACTCATCCACAAATATACCCTGCTATACCCCCATCTATATAACGCTCACTCATCCACAAATATACCCTACTATACCACCCATCTATATAACGCTCACTCATCCCAAAATATACCCTGCTATACCACCCATCTATATAACGCTCACTCATCCACAAATATACCCTGCTATACCCCCCATCTATATAACGCTCACTCATCCCAAAATATACCCTGCTATACCCCCCATCTATATAACGCTCACTCATCCACAAATATACCCTGCTATACCCCCCATCTATATAACGCTCACTCATCCACAAATATACCCTGCTATACCCCCATCTATATAACGCTCACTCATCCACAAATATACCCTACTATACCCCCCATCTATATAACGCTCACTCATCCACAAATATACCCTGCTATACCCCCATCTATATAACGCTCACTCATCCCAAAATATACCCTGCTATACCCCCCATCTAAATAACACTCACTCATCCACAAATATACCCTACTATACCCCCATCTATATAACACTCACTCATCCACAAATATACCCTGCTATACCCCCATCTATATAACGCTCACTCATCCACAAATATACCCTACAATACCCCCCATCTATATAACGCTCACTCATCCCAAAATATACCCTGCTATACCCCCCATCTATATAACGCTCACTCATCCACAAATATACCCTACTATACCCCCATCTATATAACACTCACTCATCCACAAATATACCCTGCTATACCCCCATCTATATAACGCTCACTCATCCACAAATATACCCTGCTATACCCCCATCTATATAACGCTCACTCATCCCAAAATATACCCTGCTATACCCTCCATCTATATAACGCTCACTCATCCACAAATATACCCTGCTATACCCCCCATCTATATAACGCTCACTCATCCACAAATATACCCTGCTATACCCCCCACCTAACAACACCCAGCGCATTCCCATCCAAAAATATACCCTGCTATACCACCCATCTATATAACGCTCACTCATCCACAAATATACCCTGCTATACCCCCCATCTATATAACTCTCACTCATCCACAAATATACCCTGCTATACCCCCCATCTATATAACGCTCACTCATCCACAAATATACCCTGCTATACCCCCCATCTATATAACGCTCACTCATCCACAAATATACCCTGCTATACCCCCATCTATATAACGCTCACTCATCCACAAATATACCCTGCTATACCCCCATCTATATAACGCTCACTCATCCACAAATATACCCTGCTATACCCCCCATCTATATAACGCTCACTCATCCACAAATATACCCTGCTATACCCCCCATCTATATAACGCTCACTCATCCACAAATATACCCTGCTATACCCCCCATCTATATAACGCTCACTCATCCACAAATATACCCTGCTATACCCCCCATCTATATAACGCTCACTCATCCACAAATATACCCTGCTATACCCCCCATCTATATAACGCTCACTCATCCCAAAATATACCCTGCTATACCCCCCATCTATATAACGCTCACTCATCCACAAATATACCCTGCTATACCCCCCATCTATATAACGCTCACTCATCCCAAAATATACCCTGCTATACCCCCATCTATATAACGCTCACTTATCCACAAATATACCCTGCTATACCCCCATCTATATAACGCTCACTCATCCACAAATATACCCTGCTATACCCCCCATCTATATAACGCTCACTCATCCACAAATATACCCTGCTATACCCCCCATCTATATAACGCTCACTCATCCACAAATATACCCTGCTATACCCCCATCTATATAACGCTCACTCATCCACAAATATACCCTGCTATACCCCCATCTATATAACGCTCACTCATCCACAAATATACCCTGCTATACCCCCCATCTATATAACGCTCACTCATCCACAAATATACCCTGCTATACCCCCCATCTATATAACACTCACTCATCCCAAAATATACCCTGCTATACCCCCATCTATATAACGCTCACTCATCCACAAATATACCCTGCTATACCCTCCATCTATATAACGCTCACTCATCCACAAATATACCCTGCTATACCCCATCTATATAACGCTCACTCATCCACAAATATACCCTGCTATACCCCCCATCTATATAACGCTCACTCATCCCAAAATATACCCTGCTATACCCCCATCTATATAACGCTCACTCATCCCAAAATATACCCTGCTATACAACCCATCTAAATAACGCTCACTCATCCACAAATATACCCTGCTATACCCCCCATCTATATAACGCTCACTCATCCACAAATATACCCTGCTATACCCTCCATCTATATAACACTCACTCATCCCAAAATATACCCTGCTATACCCCCCACCTAACAACACCCAGCGCATTCCCATCCAAAAATATACCCTGCTATACCACCCATCTATATAACGCTCACTCATCCACAAATATACCCTGCTATACCCCCCATCTATATAACGCTCACTCATCCCAAAATATACCCTGCTATACCCCCATCTATATAACGCGCACTCATCCCAAAATATACCCTGCTATACCCCCATCTATATAACGCTCACTCATCCACAAATATACCCTACTATACCACCCATCTATATAACGCTCACTCATCCCAAAATATACCCTGCTATACCACCCATCTATATAACGCTCACTCATCCACAAATATACCCTGCTATACCCCCCATCTATATAACGCTCACTCATCCCAAAATATACCCTGCTATACCCCCCATCTATATAACGCTCACTCATCCACAAATATACCCTGCTATACCCCCATCTATATAACGCTCACTCATCCACAAATATACCCTGCTATACCCCCCATCTATATAACGCTCACTCATCCACAAATATACCCTGCTATACCCCCCATCTATATAACGCTCACTCATCCACAAATATACCCTGCTATACCCCCATCTATATAACGCTCACTCATCCCAAAATATACCCTGCTATACCCCCCATCTAAATAACACTCACTCATCCACAAATATACCCTACTATACCCCCATCTATATAACACTCACTCATCCACAAATATACCCTGCTATACCCCCATCTATATAACGCTCACTCATCCACAAATATACCCTACTATACCCCCCATCTATATAACGCTCACTCATCCCAAAATATACCCTGCTATACCCCCCATCTATATAACGCTCACTCATCCACAAATATACCCTACTATACCCCCATCTATATAACACTCACTCATCCACAAATATACCCTGCTATACCCCCATCTATATAACGCTCACTCATCCACAAATATACCCTGCTATACCCCCCATCTATATAACGCTCACTCATCCACAAATATACCCTGCTATACCCCCATCTATATAACGCTCACTCATCCCAAAATATACCCTGCTATACCCTCCATCTATATAACGCTCACTCATCCCAAAATATACCCTGCTATACCCTCCATCTATATAACGCTCACTCATCCCAAAATATACCCTGCTATACCCTCCATCTATATAACGCTCACTCATCCCAAAATATACCCTGCTATACCCCCCATCTATATAACGCTCACTCATCCCAAAATATACCCTGCTATACCGCCCATCTATATAACGCTCACTCATCCACAAATATACCCTGCTATACCCCCCATCTATATAACGCTCACTCATCCACAAATATACCCTACTATACCCCCATCTATATAACGCTCACTCATCCCAAAATATACCCTGCTATACCCCCATCTATATAACGCTCACTCATCCACAAATATACCCTGCTATACCCTCCATCTATATAACGCTCACTCATCCCAAAATATACCCTGCTATACCCCCATCTATATAACGCTCACTCATCCACAAATATACCCTGCTATACCCCCCATCTAAAATGTAATCCCCCATCCTTCTCCAAAAAAGTTCTCTGTAGTAGCACACATCTAAACACATCACTCCACTGCACCCCCATCCAAATATATGCCCTGCTATACCACCCATCTAATTACCCCCTACATCCTCATCCAAACATGCTATGCCATTCCACTGCACCCCCATCCAGATCCCCTACCACCGGTTCCCGATACTCTCCCCCGTTACCCTGGTGATCACGGTGAGTAACCAGCGTGTTTCTGAATCATGCATATTCCCCCTGAGCTTTCTCTTGTTGATATCGATCTCGTTCTGATGAGTCCCGGGGAAAGATCTCACGCAGTATATCCCGCTCTACCTGTACGTTATATAGTTAGAGTTTATATAGGTATAGTTCATTTGGCCCCAGCATCCCCTGTGCTGATTCAGCCCTTAGTCTCGGATTTTGGGGTCGCAGTACGAGGTGTGGGGTCTCGAGGGCCGCTTCTTCCATTTCTCTATGATTTTTACTTTCCTGCCTCTATGTCTACAAACGTAATTTTATTATTTTTTCACATTTTATTGGGGGCCTAAACATATTATTCCTTGGGTGATTTTTTAACCTCCTCGTTTAGGGCCGATTATTCAGGCCCCTGGTGTGTGATACGGGTTTGATGGCCGTGTGATGATTATGAGCCACATTATGGAACGTTTTGGGTGGTAAATGTGCAGGATTAATGAGGCGGATTTATTATCGCCTACTTACGGGGTGTAATGAATGTTCCATTAATCTCTCTCTGGTTATGGACATGGAGGTTTCGCGCTGGACACTTTGTTACGGGGTTTTTCTCTGTCTGTATTATGTGAATTCGGGGCTTGCAGATCCTTTTCTCTGCCCGTAGGTTCTTATAGAAACCTCTCTTATAGAACAGGAGAATCGTCCCGTGTACTAGGCTCTAAAACGTAATTTGGTGATGAAATAATAGAGAGCAGGAGTGGCCGGGTGACCTCAGAGTACACGTCAGGGTTAGAGTCCACCATTGATACTGATGGATAATGGCAACTGGTGGGTACTGGGAATAGGTTTACATGCATCCTTCGATACACTCAGAGGTTTAAGCACGCTGGGATGGCTCTGCCGGCTGGGATGGCTCTGCTTTTGTCCCGGTTTAGTGGATGCCTAGTGGCGTCTTGCTCCTTGGCCTGTTCACGGGTGATTCCAGGTTCCAGAGTGATTTTTTGGCTGCATGGAGGAGTAAATTAGACATCAAGTCTCAGACTAATTAGCTAACAAGGCGTGTAATTTCATTTAGCAGAAGATGTGTTTTTAGCGATGCTGCTGAAACATCCAGAGGCTTCGGGTAAAAGGAAAAAACGGAAAAGATGAGAAGCCTGAGATCAGCGTGAAAACAGATTCCCTTTCTGGATATGAGGGCAATTACAAATAACCCTGTGAAAAAGACCTCCTTGCGCAGGTTACCCTGTAGAAGCTCCGGAAGGTTAGTGGGGCTCACAGCGAACTGGCTGGGTCTTAGGGCCATGTCCTTATACTGTGACCTTCTGCTCTTAATGCCACAAGCATGAAAATCCTCCCTCTCCGCAGACTGCCAAGGAAAATTCAAGTAACAGTATTGTTACCCAGCCTGTGATGGGCTTGATAGAAACCTTGGTGGACCCCAATAACAGCCATTGCACTAATTGCATGTTGGCCATGTGCTGCGCGGTCCTGTCCCAGAGGCCACAGTCCATGGTGCTGAACCTGACATTACGGCAATTCATGGAGACATGGGGACTAATGTCAGAGGGCCCTGTGGCTCCCATTTGCTGATGGATGCACGGGAGTCATTGGGTGGCCGTTTCTCTTGGTCGATGGAGCGATTAGTAAGAATATGGAAATGGTAACCTGTGACAATGTAGCAGAGAAGTGTCTCTGCTCGGAGCGGCCGCGGCTCTCTGTAACTAGGAGCTGACATTCTAGTTATCCCCGGAACTCATGGCTTTAGTGGTTGCAGCACGCATTACCCTCTCCATAATCTATTCCGAGCCTCACTTCAGAAAAAAATAACAATGTAATTACTGTGTTAGAGAAATAAAATTACCGCGCCACGCACAGCGCTGCGGGAAAAGATAAATTAAGAAACCGGAACAAGAAAGAAAATCTTCATCTTTTCATCCTGGTTCCTTTGATTCGTAGCGGATTCCACGGACTTTGTGTGAGGAAATGGAAAGCTCGACAAAATATCCACGCTTTGCAGAGCGTTGCCTCAGAAACCATCTTCGCCGTTCTTGCCGTGCCGCCGTAGCAGAGAGGAAAGTGTTAAATGAATAGACGTTTTCTCCTCTGCTTTTGCGCGGTTGATTAGTATTATAAACCCGCTCGGTTGAAGTGTCGGCTGTGGCTGCGTGCGCCAGTAACGTCTTCGTGTTTGTGGGTCGAGGGCGTCATCCCGTTAGAGATTAACGGAAAGTAAATTCAGTGATCAGCAAAAACTCGGTGAACTCTGGCCTTTCCGCCATTCCGACTTCCTGCATTTCAATTTGTCCCTTGGCCAGGACTCAGCGCTCCCGACGCGGCGTCTGGAAGTGATGGAATCTGCATTCTCCTGGCCTTGCTCGTATCTTTACGTGTTTCGTTTCTCAATACGGGTCACATTACCATCTCCTGTCCTTTTCATCTCTCATTTAAAGAGGTTTTTGGGGAATACGCCGGATGGATCTTTAAAGTCGTCGCCGTATTCTGTTGTCTTCTCTAATAGAACCATAATCGTGTTTTCTAGTGAGTCAGGATCTGTCTGAAAACCAGACATTAATGTTTTAAGCTGATAAGCGAATTGCCGGCTTGCTTTGCATGTGGAATAGAGAGCCGGGGTTAAGCCGTTTCTTTCCTCCGGTTCTAGAGCTTGCTGTGTTACCGAGTCAGGAGAGCTTACCTCTGTTGGTTGTTCACCCTGGTAATTGCTCCGTCTTCTGATTTAATGAAAACCCATTAAACCGAAACAATAATTAAAATGAGACATCATCTCCGTAGGAGGCTCGCATATTAAACAGGAAGACATTTCTGTACATGCTCGTTGTTCTCTCTTGAAAATTATGTTTAAGGTGGTGCCTAAAACAGCACGGGGGCTTCCCTGGGGGTCTTTTATATGTTATTACATGTGGGTGATACATGGATGTGGGATGAGCAGTGATTGCATGATTGGTTTTCATGCTGACTGTGGTATGTTAGTATATCGGTATCCACGTCAGGCTGAGCTCGTCGTGCGAATGTCTCCTGGGGCCAGAAGCCGCCATGCGGGACACAGAATCATCTCTGGGTATTTAGGCCAAGTGCTCTACCTGCAAGAGAAGAGGAACGCCATCCTCCAGCCATAAGTCAGAGGTGATTCTGAGAAGCCTGGGCATGGTCTACTGTTCCGGTGACGGTTCTCATGGAGGTTTTGGTAAGCGCACAGTTTCAACTTGGAATCTTGGGTACCAGCTCTGGGCTTTTGATTGGTGAGCAAAGGGCAATTTTTATAACATCAGCCTGAAGGCTGAATTGGTCCCTGAATTTTGGTGGTGAGGGCGCTGGCTGCTCACACCCCCGGAAGATGACAGAAATGGTCAGACCCTCCCGGCGGGATCTAAGGCTGGAGAGAGAAGAAATGACTAACCCCTTCCAAGGAGGTCAGACCATGAAGACACAGACCGGGGACCCGGCTGTCTCCTTTTCTCTTTAGTTTGCGCAGTTGTTTGGCCAAGGACCTCAGCCTCACGCGTCTTCATGTTTCTGAAATGATGAGAGTCATTGGGATTAGGGCTGCAACTAACGATTATTTTAATAATCGATTAATCGGCCGATTATTTTTTCGATTAATCGGATAAAAAAAACAATATGCAAATTTTTCGTTTATTTAAAAGAATTTAATGAACTGGATGTTAAAAAACAACTTAAAATTTACATTAACATTCTTATTTTGTTATGATGTAATAAAAAACAATATTTTCAAAGTACAAGAACCCAAACACAATATTTATGAAACAAAATAACCCCAAACATTCTGAAAAGAGGTGGACTATTACTGTTCAAGAAACTTTGCCCCAGCACTTTGCACTTTGCACCCAGCACTTTGCACCCAGCACTTTGCACCCAGCACTTTGCACCCAGCCCTGGCACTTTGCACCCAGCACTTTGCCCCCAGCACTTTGCCCCAGCCCTGGCACTTTGCATCCAGCACTTTGCACCCAGCATTCAGCACTTTGCACCAGCACTTTGCACCCAGCCCTGGCACTTTGCACCCAGCACTTTGTACCCAGCACTCAGCACCCAGCACTTTGCCCCAGCCCTGGCACTTTGCATCCAGCACTTTGCACCCAGCACTTTGCACCAGCACTTTGCACTTTGCACCCAGCACTTTGTACCCAGCACTCAGCACTTTGCGCCCAGCACTTTGCCCCAGCCCTGGCACTTTGCACCCAGCACTTTGCACCCAGCCCTGGCACTTTGCACCCAGCACTGGCACTTTGCACCCAGCACTTTGCACTGTGCCCCTGCACCCAGTCTCCAACTCTGCCCTGCACCCAGCCCTGCCCCCACATTCTGCCCTGCCCCCACACTCACACTCTGCCCTGCACCCACTCTGCCCTGCACCCACTCTGCCCTGCACCCACACTCACACCCTGCCCTGCATCCCCACCCCCACTCTGCCCTGCACCCAGTCTCCCACTCTGCTCTGCACCCACACTCACACCCTGCATCCCCACCCCCACTCTGCCCTGCACCCAGTCTCCTGCCCTGCACCCCCCACCCCCACTCTGCCCTGCACCCCCACCCCCACTCTGCCCTGCACCCCCACCCCCACTCTGCCCTGCACCCACACTCACACCCTGCCCTGCATCCCCTGAAACCCCACTCCCACCCCGCCGTGGACCCCCACCCCCGCGAATCGCTCTGTGCGAATGGAGCCACTCGCACAGAGCGAACCGCTCTGTGCGAATGGAGCCACTCGCACAGAGCGAACCGCTCTGTGCGAATGGAGCCACTCGCACAGAGCGAACCGGAACACGTCACATCCGTCACGTAGGTAGAAGAAGGCGGAGACTGCAGAGCGTGTAGCAGAAGCGGGGAACGCTCGCGGAGGTAAGTAAAAGGAGCCGAGTGCTCCAACAACGAATTGATCACTCGATTAATCGATAACGGAAATCGTTATCGATGATTTCCGTTATCGATTATTATCGATTTTATCGATTCGTTGTTTCAGCTCTAATTGGGATCCCAGATAACGGAAGGAGTTGGAAGGAGGTTTGGCGTTAACTGAGACTTTTTATTTTTATTAGCGGTGAATAATTTTCAGAAACGTTATAATTATGGAGGTTAAAGTCATTGATTTCATTTACTGTCTCATCGTGACTCTGAATACGCAGAGCTTACACCTTATTCTGAGAAAAAGCCGTTTCTTTAAGCCTTTCTGAGACGTGATTAAGTGACTTTGCTACATTTTAATCATTTAGTCTTCATGTAGTTTGCAAGCTGGAGTATTTTTAACCAAAACCTCGCCATTTGAGCTGTAACCATCCGGTTGCCACTTCCGTACTTGTCAGATCCAACAGTTTATTAATGATTTCTGCAGGGAGCATTTCATTAAGCAGAGCGACGGGCGCCATTGCTGCGTCTCTTTTTACCAATATAACTTTTCTGATAGACGGGAATATTTGGTGAAATCTGTCGATTACTATCACTCAGCGCCGATTAGAATGACTTTGTCTTGTAAAATTTATGCTTAATAAAATTCTTAATTGCCTAATAAATTTACACTCCTTATTTCATGGAGTTAGTCATTATCGTAAACGACTTAATGGAAACACAACAAATGCGTGGAAAAAAGGAGCATAAAAAGTAAATAAAATGTAGTCTATTTGGAACTGTCGGAAATCATCCAAATAGCTCAGCATCTGCCCCGGATGCGGAATACTAGCTAACTGGGGTAACAGACAACCGGCAGCCAATAACAAGGGCTAAAAGATTCCAGCAGCCGGTAACGGGGAGCAACAAACACCAGCAGCCAGTAACAATGGGAACAGACACCGGCAGCCAATAACAAGGGGTAAAAGATTCCAGCAGCCGGTAACGGGGGGGGCAACAAACACCGGCAGCCGGTAACAACGGGAATAGACACCGGTAACCAATAAAAAAATTCCAACAGGGGGTAACAAACACCGGCAGCCGGTAACAACGGGAACAGACACAGGCAGCCAATAAAAAAATTCCAACAGGGGGTAACAAACACCGGCAGCCGGTAACAACGGGAACAGACACAGGCAGCCAATAACAAGGGGTAAAAGATTCCAGCAGCCGGTAACGGGGGGGCAACAAAAACCTGGAGCAGGAGCAGGTAACAACGGGAACAGACACCGGCAGCCAATAACAAGGGGTAAAAGATTCCAGCAGATAACAACGGGAACAGACAGCTGGTAAGACGGAGGCAAATCGTTAGTAGGGAGGGGAATGCGGCTCTTCAATCGTTTGTTTGAAGCAGGTCAGTTTATCGCAGAACACAATAGCAAATTGATACTGACCTGCAGAGCTTACAATCTACCTAGACATACAGACATTTCCCCACCTAGTCAGGTTAGAAGGGCTGATCATAATCATTTAATTCCTGTGCCAAGGGGGCATTTATTATTTCAGTGGAAATTGCTTTTCTATGTCTGTTGCTTTATATGAGGTTTTCATACTTTATCTAATCTGCTAAATCTCTTTCCTATTCTGTGCGTGAAATGACTGCTTTCCCATACGTGGGCGACATTTCTCAAAGAATTCTATATGGCGAAAAGAAGTGTTATTTGGAGCTTCATTAAATACCACCGACTTCATACAGAAAAGAAAACCAGCGGCACGCGGTGACCCAAAACGCTGCGGATTATCTAATAGCAACAGTTTGAATCTGAATGAAAAATGAACTTTATGTATCGCATAAATGGCGATATGTACCAAGGCCAGAACTGGTGAAGAGTCCGGTAATTTGAAAGCTCTCACAGAGATTGATTTTCTGTTAGAATGCGTAGAGGACGCGGCTGCTGACAAACTTTGGGATGTTTTCCAGACACTCTTGAGGGAATTAGATTTGGCGTTTTCAAAAGTGAAATCCCATTTACGGAGAAATGAGTCGTTAAAGTGTTTGATTCGCTGAGGTCATCGCGGAGTCATTTCAATGGATTTAGAGCAGGGAGCGCGGCCTGAATTTTAATGTCTGTCCTGCTGGTCGAGAGCAAAAGTCGCCATATTTCTCCCCAAACTTCAGAGGAACGTCAGAGCCACGGGCTGTGTGGATCCATGGGAACTGGATATGTTTGTGTCAATCGGCTGATCTTTTGCACCCGTTTCTATGGTGACTGCTGTGGCATTGGCTCTCTCTGCCAATACCGCGTTATCCTTACTTGCCATGTTATTATATGGGGTAATAAGCGTTCTGGAGACCAGACTCTATCAGGCGAGATTTCCGCTGCTGGGTTAAGGAGGTTAATGAATCGCTGATGGGGTTAATAGCTGGTATTCACCGACCTCAGAAACCTAATTAAATTGGTGACATTTAGTTAATTTCTGCAGTTTTATTAGTGAAATGTTTCCATTTTGAAGTCAATCGGAAATGATTGTTCCGCGGTTAATCTGTGTGCTGACGGGGTATAGAGGGTGTGACGGCCGCCGGCCGGGGAATTTTATCTGTCAGATGTAGAAAATGTGAATTCCCATAAACGCTGTGTGTGCTGCGCGTGACAACGTAACATTTCAGCTGCTTTCTGTCCGTTATGTCAGGTAGTCGCCTGCCGTGCGCCTCCTCGGGCAGAGATGGGAAGGAGATTCTGTCGCAGGATGATATTTGGTTATGGAGTGAAGCTTTTACACCATCTGCCCACCTATCGGGGGTATTTCTTATAAATCCAGCTACTAAAATGACTTTGGTCTTATAACCTCAGCCAGTGGATTTATTACCCCCCCCCCCACACCTCCCGTGGCTTGTGACGGCTGCTGTAATCCTTCACCATGCGCGGGGTGGAGGACATTACATGCACACGTTCTATAAGAAATCCCCCCTCTATTAAATATTGGGGCAGTGTTGGCTGGATACCGCTTAGATATTCTCTATATATGTATATGTATAGATGGTGAGGCCTTTTTCCTCCTCAGGCTGTTTGCCCCATAGGCCTTTTTACCTCCTTAAGCCTTTTGACCTTGTGTTCCCATTTTTTCTTCCTTTCTCTCTTTTCACTTATGTTGGGCATCAATTTATTGTACCCTCGTTGCACATTAAGCTGAGTGGTGAGTTTCCTCCTCTGTAGACGGATCTCCTGTATACCGTGGGTTAAATACATGTACGTACATACAAACTATTTTCATGCAGCGTTCGTAGACGGATCTCCTGTATACCGTGGGTTAAATACATGTACGTACATACAAACTATTTTCATGCAGCGTTTCTCCTCTGTAGACGGATCTCCTGTATACCGTGGGTTAAATACATGTACGTACATACAAACTATTTTCATGCAGCGTTCGTTTCTCCTCTGTAGACGGATCTCCTGTATACCGTGGGTTAAATACATGTACGTACATACAAACTATTTTCATGCAGCGTTTCTCCTCTGTAGACGGATCTCCTGTATACCGTGGGTTAAATACATGTACGTACATACAAACTATTTTCATGCAGCGTTCGTAAACGGATCTCCTGTATACCGTGGGTTAAATACATGTACGTACATACAAACTATTTTCATGCAGCGTTTCTCCTCTGTAGACGGATCTCCTGTATACCGTGGGTTAAATACATGTACGTACATACAAACTATTTTCATGCAGCGTTTCTCCTCTGTAGACGGATCTCCTGTATACCGTGGGTTAAATACATGTACGTGCATACAAACTATTTTCATGCAGCGTTTCTCCTCTGTAGACGGATCTCCTGTATACCGTGGGTTAAATACATGTACGTACATACAAACTATTTTCATGCAGCGTTTCTCCTCTGTAGACGGATCTCCTGTATACCGTGGGTTAAATACATGTACGTACATACAAACTATTTTCATGCAGCGTTCGTTTCTCAGTCTGTACGGAAGGAAGTTTATAGACGGAGTTTTTGTCTGAAGTGTTTTGAATTTCAGAGGAACGGTTTTAAGATTCGATCACACGAAGCCCATTTCCCGAATGTCTCCGCTCGGAATTTAATTTCCTTTTTGAATCTTTCAGAAAAAAGAATCCGCTTGTCGCTTTTTGAAGGGTTTTCAGGCAATTCAAACGCTTCAGAGACATTAATGTAACAAGTCTGATCTTCTGAAAACGGACGAGGTCACAAAAACGTTCTCAGAAGATATCGGCGCCAGACGGAAACACAGCGCTTTCCACCAGTGTATCTGTGTATGGGTTATAGCGGGGGGCACAGGGTTAAAACATGGAATTTGGGGTATATTGGCCGCGGGCCCCTGGAGAGGCACAGGGAACAATTGCCACTCAGGAGAGACCTCCAGGGCAACCCTATTAGCATAAAATGGACATTTTATACCCCTGCAGTGTGTGGGGTGTCCTCAGGCTCATTGAAATATATAGATCTATAAAGTAAACTGTGTAATTATTGTACATTAATTGCCTGTTACATACGCAGGTACTCATAGATCAACAATTTTTTTATTAGGCCTTGGGTAAGCCCCACCCCCTGTCATGCTCTAACCCCACCCCTTGCAACACTTCTAACCTTACCCCTTAACATCAAGTGTTCACCTTTCAGGGGTGCGCTAAGGTGGGTGCTCGGCCCCAGGAACTGATGTAGTTTAAATTCATGGTGTTAGCCGGTGTGAGCGTATGGTGTGCCAGCATATTCTCTTACTGTGTGTTTAAGTAATATGGTGTTAGAGTGAGTGAATGTATGTGTGTAACTGTATGGTGTTAGAGTGAGTGAATGTATGTGTGTTACTGTATGGTGTTAGAGTGAGTGAATTATGTGTGTTACTGTGTGGTGTTAGAGAGAGCTTGTATGTTAGTGTGTGTTGCATTATGGTGTTAGAGAGAGCTTGTATGTTAGTGTGTGTTACTGTATGGCGTGGCACCATACAGCTTGTTACTGTATGGTGTTAGAGTGAGTGAATGTATGTGTGTTACTGTATGGTCTTTAGTGAGTGAATGTATGTGTGTTACTGTATGGTGTTAGAGTGAGTGAATGTATGTGTGTTACTGTATGGTGTTAGAGTGAGTGAATGTATGTGTGTTACTGTATGGTCTTAGAGTGAGTGAATGTATGTGTGTTACTGTATGGTGTTAGAATGAGTGAATGTATGTGTGTTACTGTGTGGTGTTTAGAGAGAGCTTGTATGTTAGTGTGTGTTACTGTATGGTGTTAGAGAGAGGTTCCATGCAGGCAAATTGTGAAGCAGGTCAATTACAGCATAAAAAATAACAATAAAAAACAAAGTGCAAGTCAGGAATAAAGGGGGGGGTAATAGAATGAGAAATGCCCGGTTAATTATAAACTCATTTGGCCTCCATTAGATCTCGCCATCTGCTTGCGTTGGGTACCAGTGTTGGCAGGAGGACTCTTGGCCACTCTGGATGCCAGTTCAGCAGGAGCGAGGCCGATGGCGCCATGATGTCCAGGAGCTGCTTTTATGCTAATGTTGTCCTTTGCCACTGTCTCCGGTGGAAATTGTTTCTTGTGCTGCTGGAAATCTATGGCATCCTGAGGATATAATATACAGAACATACTGAAATGATGCACTGTATTAATGGTTAAAAATCCGGAACAGTCCATCACGTTTAACCCTTCTTAACCCTTCCAGGTTCCATCAAATCCAAAGGGCAGTCAGATTTTCCCTGGATGAACATTATGCTAAAGTTAACCTGTTAAAACCCTCAATGCCTGTGATCTCTAGAACGACATCCAACCCTATTACCTAAATCAGCCAAAACCACTTCCATTCACAATGGATTCTGCATCTTAACTGCCTTGACTGCAAAACTCTTGACTGCTTAGGCCTATAGCCCGGAGAAAAATACCCACCCAATACCCAAAATAAGAGACGAGACACAATTGTTGTGGGTAGGGCGTAGGCCACAGCTTTATTTACATCTCCCCCTTCATTGACCAGCAGAACATGAACCAATTAAATCACATTAAAACCACATTAACTAAACGACCCGCCAGCTACCGAACCTTTTGGGCCTGATACGGGGTTAGTGTACCACGTGCACCAAGAGTCCTAGTCCATCCGACGCCATCAGCCGTCTTCAGGACACGCCTCCCCAAATCCGTAGAGCAAATTCCAGAATAACGAACTCATAAGCGCTGGTCATGTGGGGGGGACAACACCGCCGCTGTGACAATAAAAAACAAACTGACCTGACAGAAGAACTAAGGGTGGGCTGCGGGACAATCACAGAGGCTCTGGTAGCTCCAGGAAGGCAAAGCGGGAGATGATCCCCCTTCACCTTCCTTTAACCCCTAGGGCCCGCAACAAAGTTGCAAAGCTCAGCCAATGAGGACAGGGAACGCTGACAAGCCATTCAGGCCTAGGCCAGCAGTCATGTCCCCCTTCCTCACTGGTCCAGGGGGCCCCTTTCCCGTTGCAAGGCATCTCTTTTCTATGTCTGTCAAGTTCTATGAATGAAAGGACCCAGACAGGTATCTCTTTTACTTGTATATGGTGATCATATCCCCACATAGACATAGGCTTTTTAATGACCTCAGGCGCTAATCCCTCTACTATTAGTCCTGTCTGTAAATAATCTCCAGTGGATGCCTCTGATGTGTGTGATGTAAAGAGATTTACTGTCTGGAGGAGCCACGGCCTGAACGCTCCACGCAGACACCACGTCTTTTCTAAAGAGCAAAGCAGGTATCACAAGAATATCTTGGAGGAGAAATAAGGCATTGAGACTGCTGCTGGAGAGTTCTCAAGGCCAGTAGCCGGGAGGTGTCGGGGGTTCACGAGCCTCTAGGAGCACCTGCCTGCTGGTCCTCGTCACTTTTGGAGCTCTGTTTTCACCTTGGAGATCTTGGTCCATTGCCTGTCCGATCCCCTCCAAACTCCATTCCCTGCCTCACTTTGCTTGCGTCTGATCAATGACATGTTGTATCGGGTGTAGAAAAGCCGGAGCGTCTCTTTTCTGTAGCAGTAAACAGACTGGAATCATCCGTTACCGTTACATTGTTCCACAGGAGCTTTAAATAAAAATTGAATTGTGTTTATACATGAGAAAATGAATTGAGTTTGCATATCTGAATATAGAAACGTGGAATTTAACAGAAAGTGTTTCATTTCCCTGAATGAAAGGCTGCGCCGCGCACAATGATCGCAAAGTCCTGGTATTGGGTTTTTCGCACACATTTCGGCAGGTTGTGACTGCAGAGAAGACCGTTTCCCGTTTGAAATGATCGAAATGTGCGGCTGATTCTAAGATTTTAACTTAGTAGAACATCCCAGGTTTTATTGCAAAAGTTCCATCCTTGAACCATTCCCATTAATCTATTGGGGCACTAAAACTGGACGTTACTGGGAATTTGCAGATTATTCTGACCTATAAGGATGCCTCAATTTTCTTTGATAACCATTTTCCGGGGAGCAGACAAAAGGCCGGGGGTAGCATAGAAGTGCTGGGATAGGATGCTTGGAGCTGGGATTGGATGGGTGGTGCTGGGATAGGATGGGTGGTAGTGGGATAGGATGGGTGGTAGTGGGATAGGATGGGTGGTAGTGGGATAGGATGCTTGGAGCTGGGATTGGATGGGTGGTGCTGGGATAGGATGGGTGGTAGTGGGATAGGATGCTTGGAGCTGGGATAGGATGGGTGGAGCTGGGATAGGATGGGTGGAGCTGGGATAGGATGGGTGGTACTGGGATATGATGGGTGGTACTGGGGATATGATGGGCGATACTGGGGATATGATGGGTGGTACTGGGGATAGGATGCGTGGTACTGGGATAGGATGCTTGGAGCTGGGATAGGATGGGTGGTACTGGGATATGATGGGTGGTACTGGGGATATGATGGGTGGTACTGGGGATATGATGGGTGGTACTGGGAATATGATGGGTGATACTGGGGATAGGATGCTTGGAGCTGGGATAGGATGGGAGGTTCTGGGGATATGATGGGTGGTACTGGGGATATGATGGGTGGTACTGGGAATATGATGGGTGATACTGGGGATAGGATGTTTGGAGCTGGGATAGGATGGGTGGTTCTGGGGATATGATGGGTGGTACTGGGGATATGATGGGTGGTACTGGGGATATGATGGGCGATACTGGGGATAGGATGGGTGGTACTGGGGATAGGATGGGTGGTACTGGGATAGGATGCTTGGAGCTGGGATAGGATGGGTGGTACTGGGATATGATGGGTGGTACTGGGGATATGATGGGTGGTACTGGGGATATGATGGGTGGTACTGGGGATATGATGGGTGGTACTGGGAATATGATGGGTGATACTGGGGATAGGATGTTTGGAGCTGGGATAGGATGGGTGGTTCTGGGGATATGATGGGTGGTACTGGGGATATGATGGGTGGTACTGGGGATATGATGGGTGATACTGGGGATAGGATGCTTGGAGCTGGGATAGGATGGGTGGTACTGGGGATAGGATGGGTGGTACTGGGATAGGATGGGTGGAGCTGGGATAGGATGCTTGGAGCTGGGATAGGATGGGTGGTACTGGGATATGATGGGTGGTACTGGGGATATGATGGGTGGTACTGGGGATAGGATGCGTGTGTAACGGAGCTGGATAGTCCGAGCGACCACCTCCGCTGACTTGTGCTCCCTTAGCACACACTTTCTCCGGTTTCCCAGTCACTCGCCGAGACTCAGTGTTGGGTAAAACCAAAACGAAAAAAAGATTAATTTTTCACACGCAGCGCTGGATATATCCAGCAAAACACATTAACATTTAATTCTGGTGCATACACAGTGCTTGTTCTGTGTATGTATAGACGGCGGTAATGAGCGTGATGAAGTGAATGTGTCACGTGGTGAAGAAGTCCTACAATGTAGATTTCCCAAGTTGGGGATCGAATGGATCCGGAGCTGGAACGGGACCTTGGGGTTTACAGAAGGAATTCGCGTGTTTCCTTTCCACATCCGGCAGCCCGGGGTGTTTCCAGAGTATCCCGTGTCACGGAGTAGAGATTATCCTGGGGATGTTAATATGCGTTATTCGGCCGTCCTTTTACATTATAGGATTATGCCGAATCGCAATGATCCGATTTAACTGACAGGGATTTATTCTCCATGGAGAGGAGCCAAGAATGAAGAAGCTATTTTAAGGAGAGATTTCTGCTCTGGTGTTGACTTAGTTGTAGATGATTGTAATTTTTAGATTAAATCTCGCGTGGAAACACCACAAGGTTGAGTGTATTTTTTCATGATCTTGGACTTTGCACCCAGCCTTGCAAAAAGAAAACGCTACACGTTGGGTGCTAATGGTAACTGAGAGGGTTAACACCAAAAAAGGCAGACAAGGATATTACATTTTGTCTGTTTCCCTCAAACAAAACTTAGTTCTCAATTTAGCAGATTGTTTCAGTTATTGAGTAAATGGCTGTTTGTGACCTGCTCTCCTGGGCGCCGTCTGGGTCTAGAAGTAAGGTTTATTTCAGCAGTAATGAGTGTGTGCCATCCCTTTCACCAGTATGATGGCCGGCAGTAATGAGTGTGTGCCATCCCTTTCACCAGTATGATGGCCGGCGGTAATGACTGTGTGCCATCCCTTTCACCAGTATGATGGACGGCGGTAATGAGTGTGTGCCATCCCTTTCACCAGTATGATGGCCGGCGGTAATGAGCGTGTGCCATCCCTTTCACCAGTATGATGGCCGGCGGTAATGAGTGTGTGCCATCCCTTTCACCAGTATGATGGCCGGCAGTAATGAGTGTGTGCCATCCCTTTCACCAGTATGATGGACGGCAGTAATGAGTGTGTGCCAATCCTTTTCACCAGTATGATGGCCGGTGGTAATGAGCGTGTGCCATCCCTTTCACCAGTATGATGGCCGGCGGTAATGAGTGCGTGCCATCCCTTTCACCAGTATGATGGCCGGCGGTAATGAGTGTGTGCCATCCCTTTCACCAGTATGATGGACGGCGGTAATGAGTGTGTGCCAATCCTTTTCACCAGTATGATGGCCGGCAGTAATGAGTGTGTGCCAATCCTTTTCACCAGTATGATGGCCGGTGGTAATGAGTGTGTGCCATCCCTTTCACCAGTATGATGGCCGGCGGTAATGAGTGTGTGCCAATCCTTTTCACCAGTATGATGGCCAGTGGTAATGAGCGTGTGCCATCCCTTTCACCAGTATGATGGCCGGCAGTAATGAGTGTGTGCCATCCCTTTCACCAGTATGATGGACGGCAGTAATGAGTGTGTGCCATCCCTTTCACCAGTATGATGGCCGGCGGTAATGAGTGTGTGCCATCCCTTTCACCAGTATGATGGCCGGCAGTAATGAGCGTGTGCCATCCCTTTCACCAGTATGATGGCCGGCGGTAATGAGCGCGTGCCATCCCTTTCACCATTATGATGGCCGGCGGTAATGAGCGTGTGCCATCCCTTTCACCAGTATGATGGCCGGCGGTAATGAGCGTGTGCCAATCCTTTTCACCAGTATGATGGCCGGCAGTAATGAGCGTGTGCCATCCCTTTCACCAGTATGATGCAGAATGAACTGGTAGAGACAGGAAGTAGAGGAAGTGGAATGCTTTCCGGGGCGCGTTGGGTCGGCTCTGTTACATTGTATCTCCAGGTGTCTCTCTGCAGCCCCTGCTTCCAGTAGTGGAGATAATGAGCCCGGAGCAGACCCCGGGGCTTTAACATTGTGTCAGATAACTTGTCCCCAAGCTGTGGGCTGTCCACTCATGAACATGTCACATTGCCACAGGCAGAGGCTGAGGCCGCACATGGCTGCTCCAGAGAGAGAGATCTAATTAGAGATGTGCGTTTTTACAGGATTAGGGCCACGAGCTTCTATCCGGTGCTAACTCGGCATGTACAGCGGACACGGCAGGTGACAGTCTGGCCTGAGCCGCGCGAGAAATATTATGATTTATATAAATTCTGCTCCATGTGACATTAATAACCCACACAAAAGCTGATGCAGACGCTGGAAGGAAACTACTGGAAGTTAACACTATTTGTTGGGCCGTCATAGAAAAAGACAACGTTACATGAGCTTTCAGGGCCTCAGCGGTCTCATCTTCAGAAGGGCGGATCTCCGAGGACCCAAAGATTACGTAACCTTACATCTTTTCGTGTTTTGACCCCAAAAATGTATCAACGTCAACTAAAGTCTCCATCTTCTCTTGGGCTGACGTGACAGATACGTGTACCGTGTGTGTTATTAGATTACTAATGCTTAACGTTCTATTTTGAGGTTCCGTCTGACACTTTAACGATGTCTTCTTTTCAGATGCGGAACGGGAGATTCACGCAGCGCCTCATACAAACAAGAAGGTGATCCAGCTTTTTAGGAATAAGAGTGAATTCACCTTCCTGGCCTCCATACAGCAAAGGTCGTCCACATCTGGCGTTCTCCTCTCGATCCGTGAGCTGGAGCACAGGTACGTGAGCCTTGGCCCGAACGCCCACAGGGGCAGAGGTTCTGCTCAGCAGCGAGTCCACAAGAACCGTCAGACGGCTGAGCGCCAATAAACCACAAATAATGGCCAGGAATGGGTTAATATTCATGTCTGCGAGAGTAACGCTTTGTTACATCGTTTCTGCTCCTATTCTAGTTTCTAATGCTATAAATCTGGGTATAATCTGCTCCTTTTCCATCATTTATCGCTGCAGAACATATAGCAGTAGAGTACCGTATTTGCTCGATTATAAGACAAGGTTTTTTCCAGAGCAAATGCTCTGAAAAATACCCCTCGTCTTATAATCGAGGTCGTCTTCTAATCAGACCTCATTCTGCTTCGGCCGTGCTGCTTACCGGGCTTTGATCGCGAGCAGCGTCTCTGCTATTAGCAGCAGGAAACAGGAAGCTAGCACAGTCCTCACATAACTCTACCCATCCTTCCTCTGGGGGCGGGGCCAGAGAAGTTGCTCGCACAGCCGGGCCCCTGCAGAAGTCTGCGAGTGGGAGATCTGCAGTTCAGGTGGTGGTGGGGGGGGGTTTGAGCGTGTGTGTATGTGTGATTAATGGAATGAATGAGTATTTAAATGTTTGTGAATGAGTGTGTGTGTGATAGCATGGATGTGTAAGGGGGGTGGGGGTGGTAGCATAGCATAGGGAGGCTGTAATCACACTTCTAACATCCCCAGGTTCCAGCATGTACTGGCTGCCTTGGCTTGATAGGAGTGTGATTGCTGTTTGCAGTATATATATATATATATCTCCAGAAATGCATTTTAACCCCCTATATGCCACCCAGAGTGGCATATAGGAGTATAAGGCATATCATGGGGCAGAGGGGCATATAGGGGGTTAAAAGGCATATCATGGGGCACACTGGCATATAGGAGGGTATAAGACATTTCTGGAGGCAGAGTGGCATATAGAGGGTTAAAAGGCACATCATGGGGCAGAGTGGCAAATAGGGGGGTATAAGGCATTTCTGGGGGCAGAGTGGCAAGTCTGGGGGCAGATGTGCATAACTAGGGGGGCAAGGTTGGCAAATAAAAGGAAATAAAAACTATATTTTTCTCAATCATAGCTTTTATTAAATATGAAAATTAGTTTACATGAATTAACATTTACTGGTAAAACTTTTTTCCTATAGGGTAGTCTTATATTCAGGCTTTTTGTTTTTTTCCTAAATTAATATTTTGATTTTGGGGGGTCGTCTTATAATCAGGGTCGTCTTATAATCGAGCAAATACGGTATATAGCGGTTAAACTCTTACATATCACGCCTTATCCTGTGGATAGGCTTTAGAATGGGGACAGCATGCAGATTTTGGGTTCAGGTTGAAAAAATAATAAAAATAATAAAAAAACAATAAAAAGATAATAAAAAGAGGTAATCAAATGATTTCTGCTTATACACTGGGTGTTTGAAGCATTTATCTGTAAATATACGGTCTCTTCCCATCGCGCACATAACGCGCAGCCCAATTGAGTTTGTTTATATCGGCTACAGAAAGGGACGTTAATTATTAAAAAGATTTTATTTCAATTTGCATGAAAAAGCTGTAAATGCATCTGAAATTTTGGGAAAAATCCTATAAACTGAAAGATGGGAGAGAAAGTGGTGAGGAAAGCTGGAAGGAGGGAGGCACTGTTTGTGGAGGGGGAAGGAAAGATTTCTACACTGGGCAGAGGTGGAAGGGGGAGATTAGCGCACGTGTGGTGGGTGGGAGATAGAGGGGAGAGATTACCGAACGCTGTGTGGGGGGGAGTAGCCACTGGATGGCGGGTTTGTAGGGGAGAGATCAGCACACTGGAGAGGGGATGGAGGGGAGCGATTAGCGCACTGTATGGAGGGCGAGATGGAAGGAGAGAGACAACGTGCACTAACAGACACCGTGCACTAACACCTACTCACAGTAACACCGTACACTAACACCGTACACTAACAAACACTGTACACTAACAAACACCGTACACTAACAAACACCATACACTAACAAACACCATACACTAACAAACACCATACATTAACACCTACTCACAGTAACACCGTACACTAACACTGTACACTAACAAACACCGTACACTAACAAACACCATACACTAACAAACACCATACACTAACACCTACTCACAGTAACACCATGCACTAACAAACACCATACACTAACACTACTCACAGTAACACCATGCACTAACAAACACCGTACACTAACACTACTCACAGTAACACCATACACTAACACCTACTCACAGTAACACCGTACACTAACACCGTACACTAACAAACACCGTACACTAACAAACACCGTACACTAACAAACACCATACACTAACACCTACTCACAGTAATACCATGCACTAACAAACACCGTACACTAACACCTACTCACAGTAACACCATGCACTAACACCTACTCACAGTAACACTGTACACTAACAAACACCGTACAGTAACACCTACTCACAGTAACACCATGCACTAACAAACACCATACACTAACACTACTCACAGTAACACCATGCACTAACAAACACCGTACACTAACACTACTCACAGTAACACCATACACTAACACCTACTCACAGTGACACCGTGCACTAACAGACACCGTGCACTAACAGACACCGTGCACTAACACCTACTCACAGTAACACCATGCACTAACACCTACTCACAGTAACACCATGCACTAACACCCATTCACAGTAACACCGTACACTAACAAACACCATGCACTAACAAACACCATACACTAACACTACTCACAGTAACACCATGCACTAACAAACACCGTACACTAACAAACACCATACACTAACAAACACCATACACTAACACTACTCACAGTAACACCATGCACTAACAAACACCGTACACTAACAAACACCATACACTAACAAACACCATGCACTAACACTACTCACAGTAACACCATGCACTAACAAACACCGTACACTAACAAACACCATACACTAACAAACACCATACACTAACACCTACTCACAGTAACACCATGCACTAACACCTACTCACAGTAACACCATGCACACACACTCTAATAATGCAATGTAGACACACTTTTTCCTGCTCCTCATCTCCCCCATTCTGCACACGCTAACACCATACGCCAACACACACAATGTAACTCCATATGCTGACACACACACTCTAACACCATACACTTACATATACTCTTTAACATCATATATTCACACACATGCTAACACCATACACAAATACACATGCGGAACCCTTCATGGGTGTGACCCGTACATTCCGTATGGAATAATTGCGCCATAATGGTGCAAGGTTCAAGCTCTGATGTGACCGCAGGACCTGGTGCATTATTGATGAATCGGTTTAAGTCTCTCCCTGACTGGGTGTTCTCTCCCTGCGCTTTGAAGTATAAATCGGAATTTGTTTTGTTTTCCCGACCGCCGATCAGTTACTGCGATTTCTGCCGGGAGACCCATTGCCTTTCTTGTTGAGCTCTCGCGGTGATCGTCTGATGCGCGGCCGGACTCTGCATCATAAAGCTACTTTTTTGGTTTGATCTGGGAGGATAATGCGCCTGCTTCACGGTAATGTCTCGTCATCTCTCTCTTCAAATGAAGCCGGGAAAGTGTGCCGCGTCGGACGGTCTTTTGTTCCATAACGACATTGGATGCGCACTTTAATCTACAGCGAGTGCTCCGAGGAGAATAAGAAGCAGAAATACAAAGCGCCGATCGTTCTAAATACAAACTAAGCTAAAAGGCAAAATAAAAATAAAACTCTTCTATGCCGGCAGCCCTCGTGACAGCGTTCTGAAAAAAAGACTGTCTGAACCCCACTTGCCCCCAAACCACCCCCAGTTACCCTTATGTGTGGACCCCGACACAAACAGACACAGTTATAACCCCCCACTATATGTGGGGAGGAAAAAAGACCGCGTCTGACTTATAGAAACTCCCAGGCACTTGTTGGGTTGGACGCACCGAATAAGTGAACTTGGTTTAACCGCTGAAATCCCTTCATTCCTGAAGAGTCAATTAACTGTTTAAAGTGTCAGTTAAAGACGTATTTATAGAACAGGGAATTTTCTTTAAAGTTCAGTTAATTAGAGGGGGAGGGGTAACTCGTTAAATAACTGTCATTTTCCCTCGGCAGAAGCCGCGCTGTCTCTGCTCGGCCACCTCGTTCTTTCGCGTTCACTCCACCGCTCGTGTCTTTCTTGTATTTCATGAATTCTAGTTTGTGAAAATGCAGCTTGAATTTAGATAAAATGTTTCGTGTATTTAGTTAAACAAACTGATTGCACGTCCAGAAAGGAAACCAAAATATAGTGCGGTAAAGCGGGCGGCGCGCAGGTCCTCGCCCCGTAACAGAATGGGATCTGAAGCCCCTCCACTCCGCAGGATAAACATTCGCTTCCGGATCACCCAGAAACACCCTTACTTCACGTTAACCCTTCAGGCTGTCCGCATCTCTCTAGAGAAATAAAAGAAACCACATCTAACGTAAATAATCTCCCTTGTGGACAGAAGACCGTTTGAAGGGGACGGCGAGCGGGATTTTGTCTGATCCACTCTCGGCGGGATTGACTCAGGTGTCTTCTATCAGAGAATGAAGATCAACGACTCGCTTAATGGCTGCGAACGAGAAATTGGACCCATTCATCAAGGTCAGAGAGTCTCGCAAAGTGCGCCTGGTGTCAGCGGCGGCGTTGGGTCTCGGCCGACATTTATCACTTGGTTTATTTAGTGATTTGCCAGCAGTCCTGCCATCCCATGCGGTCCCCAATTTATTTAACTCCCTAGATGCTGGCTTCATGCAATTAAAATCCCCAGAATCAGAAAAAGACAAAGCATCATCAGGAATAATTAACACACAACTTGGGGGAATTCAGAAACGGGCTTTCCTAGACTCTATCCGGCTGGGATTATTGTCCTGAAACTCAACCAGATACGGATACAATGATTATTTCCCGAAGCAATCCCTACAAAGTGTGATAGAGGTCTGACGAGAGGTGGATGGGCTTGGGACTATTTAACCCATTATTTGAAAATGGATGCATGGAGCCGCCGTCCGTCAGAAGTTGTAGAGGATAATTCAGTGAGGGAATTGAAATATACCCGGGACCGGCGTAGTGACTGATCCCGAATAGCACTGCATAAGATTGGAGCTCTTATAGCAGGTAGAGGAACGGGCAGATTCGACGAGCCGATGCCTCCTTCCTGCTGCCAGGAACAGACGACCTGCGGAACGTTCACCATCAATCCATAGTTTGGAAGTGAGGAATAAGATGTCTTCTTCACGCCGTTTCGTGCTCGTCGGGTTGTCTTTGAGATGCCGTAAAACTGTGGCACAGAATGTGAGATGGAGGATTTAGTATCGGGGGCACGGAAGCGGCACATCCCCCGGTACCGACGGGATAAACATATGTCCTTTAGGCTGCAGATCACACGAACCTGAGTAGGCGGATTCTGAATTATTTGGAGCATCTTGCTGTAATATGTAAGTTTAATGTGCGGGGAGATGGCGCCGGGAAGGGTTGTAATAACAGAGGAGCAGCTGTTGCCTCCGCGTTTCGCTCGCCTGCCATCGCTCTGTTGTGCAGTTATATAAAGCAGACTTGACACTTTCACACCTGTACACTTCACTGATGAAATAGTTTTCATGGAAAGTATGACTGCGTTGCGGGTCTAATCATACAACATTTACATAAAAGGACGATCCACCAAACATTACTCAACTCCTACACTTTTACAGCAGCGGATGGCGGTAAATCCTCTCGCTGTTCCGCAGGCACGAGGAGGACTCCACAGAGCTTCATTTCCACACAAATGGAGCCGGGTCGGGTTTCTTGTGTGAATCAAGTATCTTTCTGCCAAATGTCTTCGCCTTTTAGTTCTCCGGGTCTTCTCAGGTCTCTGGGGTGGGGTGGGGGGGTAAAAGGCAGATTATAGTTCTTATTTTCCGTCACGTTCCATGCTTCCACGATTTAATAGTTAGAAGACCTGCAGCCGGACAGTGGGCCGGTTACAGGCCAGCACTGGGGCGAAGGGCTATGGAGCCGCTCACAGGGTGAAGCTCCGGATTATTAGCATCGATCCAGCAACATCACATTTCCTTAGGCATTTTATAAAGAAGTAAAGACCCTCCCTGGCAGACCCCAAACTGGTCGTCACCCTGTCTGCCTCTGCTTGGTGTATTCGCTTTGGTTCACGCTAACCCTGAGGGCTGATGAATTTCCAGTTGCCCCTGACAGTCGTGTGATTGGAAGGACTGGCGGCATCTTGTTTGTCACCAGGACTGGTAGCCAATGGACTTGTATCACGGAGATGCGGCATATTCTGGATCTTGGAACTTCTTGCTGCGTCAGATGAATTATCTTAATGACCTTAATGTCTGGATTATGCGTAGTTGAGTTTTGCCGGCATAAGATCTTGTTGGATAACTGATGGGAGTGTCAGCCGGAACAAACCCCCAGGGGCCGGTGCCCTGGACCCACGGCACCCTATCCAGAGCCCACGGGAACAGCCCTGAAAAACCTGCAGGTCCTGCACGCAGAATGTGAGTAGTCTCAGAATCTGTTCATTGAATAAAGAATCCGATTGGCCGAATCAGTTAACGCGTTTCGCGCTGAACTTCGCTCCCTGGTAACGTAAATACTTTCTTTGGCGCTTTATTCAATGAACACAGGTCGACGTGGCTTTCATTCTGCGTTCTTGGAACTGACGTCGTTTCCACGCGTTACAAACCCGTTCCGGGATATTTCGCTTTCTGCATCTCCTGCCGTTCTGTTACTCTGTTCTGCTCTACGTTCCCGTTTTTCACCTTTTTCATTATCTCCTGGTTAATCGGTCTCTTTGTCTGAAATCTTCTCCAAGGAAGAGACCGATGTGTTTAGACTTTTATCCGTGCGCGTCAGTCTCCCGCCCAGCTGTCTAAATTCCCACTTTTGTTGGCAGTAAATTTTTTTGTGTTAATAAATAAATTATGTTTAATGTCTGGAAGAAAGAGCCAAAGTTAAAATAATGTGGTGTGTGGGGTGGGAGGATTATCTGTGTAAATGTGGAATTGTTTCTGAAGCGAGGTGGCGTCGAGTGGAAATCACATTCATTTATATGCAAAAGGCCAGCAATACGGAAAGAATTTTCCATTTAAAAGTTTACGCCTGAAGACTTGAACTGGAAACATATTGTCACAGTCTGTGATCAAAGAGACGGAGCTCCGCCGCCTGCTGAGAAGCCGCTTCTCCAAAAGAACGTGACGGAACATTCTGCGGCCGGGTTTAAGGGCGTTTTGGGCCATTGGTAAGAATCACAGCATAAATCATCGCAGATCTCACCCTACGCTGTCTGTAGGTCAGAGCTGTGAGTAAAGCCGAGCTGCCGTGAGATCTCGTCTTTTGGTGTTTGAGGCCGAATCGTGATGGATTTTTGGGTCATTTTCATCTATAAATTGCAGGAAAATCACTTCTGTCTCCTGCCCTATATACCCCCCCCCCCCGTCGGAAAGCAGCAGAAGACTAGGGGCAGAATATTATTTTATTTGTTATTAAATAGTTAAAAACCTGTTAGCAGGTAGGTTACCCGGCTGCCGTGTCTTCCTTGAAATATTTCCCATGATGCTCTCGCCCTTCTTTTTCTCCTAGGCTGCCGGTTTTGCATTTTTTACTCAGTTTTCGGGCTTGTTCAGGACCCTGTAGGGTGTAAATCCCCGCAGAGTTTTACCCGCCGTCTCAGAGAGTTCAGAGTATCCGCAGCTCCTTCATGCGCATTTCATCCGCTTTAAATGTGAACTGGAGCTCGCTGGGCTGTTGTGGGCAGCGTGTGGTCTGGAACGTGATGTTTTGGGATTGATACAGTCATCTGAATCGTTATAATGTATCGTATAACTCCATGGTGATGTCATCATGTCAGTCTTATGTGTCATAGCGAGCAGCATAATAATACAGAGACGCTCTGAACGTGGTCTTTCTCCTCTTCCTTTTCAGCTTCTTTGAACTGGAGAGCAGCGGCCTGAGGGATGAAATCCGGTATCATTACAGGTTCAATGGAAAGTCCAGAACCGAGGCTTTTCCCTACCGGCTCGCCGACGGACAGTGGCACAAAATAGCCCTGACAGTCAGTGCCGGCCACGTCTCGCTGCATGTGGACTGTAACAGGTATGACAGGGGTATTTACTATTCATGGAGCGGGGCTGCTTATATGTCATTCCTATTTCTGGGACATGTAGTGGTTATATCGGTAAATTACTGGGGTATCCTCTGCCTTGCCCGCGTCCGGACGATGGGTAACCAGTCAGCCGAGTTCCAGGGTGTTATATGAGTAACGGGATATTCTGCGCCATTGCAGGGGTTTCTCTGCATTTCATGGTGAGATATATAATAATAAATAATAGTTTGCTGGGAATTGCTAGTTATGAACCTGTTGATATCGTGCTAGTTCTGCTCTTACTGAGACAGAAAAGGCTTTGGATTTTTTTAGCGTGACCCCTGCTGTGAATGTCAGCCGCTGATTGGGCTCCCAAGTCTAAAAAGCACTTTCTATAAATGTATTTGGGTGGAAAGATGTGGTTTTAAAGCTTTTCAAAACAAAGGTAAAAAAAATCATGAGCCTTGAGCTGAAGCTGCAACAGAGTCTTGTCTCTCAGAGGGGCTTATTCACTAAGCCAAGAGTCTGCAGTAGCTTCACATTATGAAGGGCCACCCAGGACGCGCCCCTCGTCACACTAAGAGAAGTCAGGGACATGAACCCGACTACAGAGGAACTGCTGAGATCCATGACATTTTATGCAGGACCAAAGAGTGAATGACAAAGTATATTAAGGGCTTCCTCTACGATTAACGAGAAGCGGCAAAAAGATGGAAGCCATCGGGCACCCTGGGCCAGAACTCCATGCCCCGCGTAACATGATCAGGACCTGCCAGATACGGACCCAAAGACGGAAGGGGAGGTGGTTCATCTGGCTTGGCTCACATTCCAGCTCTGGGTGCTCTATACACAGAACAGTCTCCCTGCAGGGGTGGTAAATACTAACCATGTATGCGGAATATTAAGAATAATGTCTGTGAATTAAACAAATATTCTGCTGCCAAACTCCATGTTTCTCACACATCAATCTTATAAACCTCTATTTTCTGCCCTCATTTTACTCAAATCCCAGCTGCAGTTACTATGGCAACGGTCTGGGACGGCGTCCAAAAAGACTTAGTGCTCCTCCTACTAAGGATACTTGATTTCTGCAGCGATATCTAATATTAATCAGCCTCCTCCAGGAGATACTCTGGGTTTGGGGTGCCTGAATAAACGCCTATTCAATCCCCGCGAGCAAAATGTTTGATTTTCTTTATTTAGTGGACATTCTGTCTTTCCACACTCACAGCAAATGTCAAACTCAGGAGAGTTGGCAGGTGCCACGACATGGTCCGGCTTGTTCTAGCGCTTAGTGAATAGGTCCCTGCACTGCGGCACCTTGACATATTTTACACTTTGTCACCATTATGTTTATTGTATCCTCGCCTTAAGCGGCAGCAGACAGCGGGTGCCGTTCCCCGGGCGGAGAGGACGTCCCGGGAGTCTGTGGGTTAAAACACACATTTTGTGATCTTTCAGGACATTGAGCGGAGGACGTTGGAGGCCTCGCGCTGGGTGTGTGGGGGGGGTTCTTATGGATTTAGTTATTTAAAATGCCTTTTTGTCTATAATTCCTGATCTGTTTCCGGACCGGCGGGGACGGGAGTTCAGACGCTCGGCTCTAATTCGCCAATAAATATCAATTACACTTTTTAGTGAGTTTGAACAAAGTAGACGTTTTTACTTTACAAATCAAACCAGTAATTTTCTGGCTGGAAACGCAGAGCTGGGAGTTTGACTTGGTAATTAATCCTCTCTGCGTTTTCTCTCAAACGCTTAAACACTTCAGTGTTTTCTTTCCCATTGAAAGATTATTCGCTGTCATCACTGCTCATCCTTCACCTCGGCCAATCACCTCGTGTTACACAGCGCCCAATTCCTCTCGGCCTGCCCCAGCCCTGACCCTAAAGTCTACCATCCTCCGTCCTTCCCTGACCTCCAACGCGTCCCAGCCCGACCGCCACTAACCCTGAATATGGTGATTACTAACTGCCCTTAACATTCCTCATCTGCAACATGCTTCCCTCCCCAATGGCCCCAGGTATACCTGCCCGGCACTCCCCGATGGCCCCAGGTATACCTGCCCGGCACTCCCCGATGGCCCCAGGTATACCTGCCCGGCACTCCCCGATGGCCCCAGGTATACCTGCCCGGCACTCCCCGATGGCCCCAGGTATACCTGCCCTGCTCTCCCCGATGGCCCCAGGTATACCTGTCCTGCTCTCCCCAATGGCCCCAGGTATACCTGCCCTGCTCTCCCCAATGGCCCCAGGTATACCTGCCCTGCTCTCCCCAATGGCCCCAGGTATACCTGCCCTGCTCTCCCCAATGGCCCCAGGTATACCTGCCCTGCTCTCCTCAATGGCCCCAGGTATACCTGCCCTGCTCTCCTCAATGGCCCCAGGTATACCTGCCCGGCACTCCCCAATGGCCCCAGGTATACCTGCCCTGCTCTCCCCAATGGCCCCAGGTATACCTGCCTGGCACTCCCCAATGGCCTCAGGTATACCTGCCCTGCTCTCCCCAATGGCCCCAGGTATACCTGCCCGGCACTCCCCGATGGCCCCAGGTATACCTGCCCTCCTCTCCTCAATGGCCCCAGGTATACCTGCCCTGCTCTCCCCAATGGCCCCAGGTATACCTGCCCGGCACTCCCCAATGGCCCCAGGTATATCTGCCCTGCTCTCCCCAATGGCCCCAGGTATACCTGCCCTGCACTCCCCTATGGCCCCAGGTATACCTGCCCTGCACTGCCCAATGGCCCCAGGTATACCTGCCCTGCACTCGCCAATGGCCCCACATACAGGCACTTCAGAGTTCTGATGCTGAGCTTAGCTTTATCCCAGGTACCAGCGCTGGGCTTCTGGAAGACGGCATTAACCAGGATATTTCCCCATTTCTTCCACCCAAACTTCCAGCCGTTTATAATAATAATTCTGACCCTGCCGGCTCAGCGATGACCACCAGCAGCCTGCTAGAGAAATGGCTGTTGGCGGCGCGCGTTTTCATTATACCGGCGAGCGGAGAATCTGACGGATATTTATGGTTACTTGACATTTTAAGAAAGGCGTAATGTAAAACATTTGGGCTTTAAAACCTGAGAGTTTTTCAGCTTCATTTAACTTCGCTGCCCGGAGCGCATCACTCGCTTTGTAAAACTGTCAAAGTTTGGGGAAAAATGTTGCAATTTATATGTCAATTATGTAATAAAAATCAGGCAAGAAATGAAATTATGATTTGGCTGTTTGATGGAAAAATCCTTCTAAATATTTACAGTCGGGTCTCCTGGGGCTGCGTCTCGCGTGGCCCGTGGCCTGGACTGAACCTGTCACGGGACTGCAGAAAATCCTGCCGTTTGTCACCGTTTGCTAATTAATCATTTGGATTCATCGCTTTGATACGTGTGCGTTATGAGGCTGACGCGTTTCTCATTAGGGGGAGCATTCTGGGTAATTCCGAATAACGCGGAATACGAGGCGCTGCTTACACACACACACATGTGCACATACATACACTCGCATACATACATACACACACACGCGCATGCATTCATACATACACGCACATACATTCATACATACAAGCGCATACATACATACATACACGCGCATACATACACATGCACATCCATACACGCGCATACATACACTCGCATACATACACACACACGCACATACATACACTCGCATACATACATACACACACACACGCGCATGCATTCATACATACACGCGCATACATACATACATACACTCGCATACATACACGTGCATACATACACACACACGCACATACATACACTCACATACATACACTCGCATACATACACACACGCGCATACATACACTCGCATACATCCACACACGCGCATACATACACTCGCATACATACAAACATACACGCGCATACATACATACATACACGCGCACGCACACACACACACATACATCAATACACATACACACACGCACACAGACCTTTCTGTGCGCAGCGTTTAATTTGTACACATATAACACGCTGTTAAACCAGCCTTGGTAAATATGACAGCTACAATCGGTACAATCGGCTGCAGCCTTATTTGTGTCACGGTTTGGGAAGCCGAGAATGAATAATTCTGCAGGAATCGTTTGAAATAGAGATGGAAAGTCGCGTCTGATGTGGAAAGAACGTAGAGAAACAATTCCCAGGATGATGTTTGCAGGGCGAGCGGTTCTGGGTTCTGGAGATATTAGCCGGATATATTTACCTCCAGGAGCCGGTTTTATTACAGCGGCTCCCGAGCGCGTGAACGGCGAGGAGTGTTTTCAGTACAGAAAATAGAAACGTTTAGGGGCCATTCTGGGCTCAAACCGCAGATTGTATCCTCTGCTGCCGGCCGTGCCCAGCTTTCTGCACCCCCCCCCGCGCCCAGCTTTTTGCGCCCCCCCCCCGCGCCCAGCTTTCTGCACCCCCCCGCGCCCAGCTTTCTGCAAACCCCCCCGCGCCCAGCTTTCTGCACCCCCCCCGCGCCCAGCTTTTTGCACCCCCCCCCGCGCCCAGCTTTCTGCACCCCCCGCGCCCAGCTTTCTGCAAACCCCCCCCGCGCCCAGCTTTCTGCATCCCCCACCCCCCGCGCCCAGCTTTCTGCACCCCCCCCCGCGCCCAGCTTTCTGCACCCCCCCCCGCGCCCAGCTTTCTGCCCCCCCCCGTGCCCAGCTTTCTGCCCCCCCGTGCCCAGCTTTCTGCACCCCCCCCCCGCGCCCAGCTTTCTGCATCCCCCACCCCCCGCGCCCAGCTTTCTGCAACCCCCACCCCCCGCGCCCAGCTTTCTGCACCCCCCCCCGCGCCCAGCTTTCTGCACCCCCCCCCGCGCCCAGCTTTCTGCACCCCCCACCCCCCGCGCACAGCTTTCTGCAACCCCCACCCCCCGCGCCCAGCTTTCTGCACCCCCCCACACCCAGCTTTCTGCACCCCCCCCCGCGCCCAGCTTTCTGCAACCCCCACCGCGCCAGGATTTCCCTGTCGGGTCAGATGTTTGTTCACAAAACAAGAATCTGATGCTCTGACAACAAATGATTTCCGGACGGGGTGACGGCACCAAAATATTCAGCTTAAAGAAACACATATTGTGTAATGAGCCATAACCGCGCACACGTACCTGTGTTCAGGCAGGACGCCTTGAGTTCAGGTATCTCTCATCCAAAAAGACTGCACCAGCTCACAAATAGTTAAAGCTTCTAGAATCAGGAGTGTTTGTAAAATACAAATAATTTTCTCTTAATGAAGTAATCAATGGGAAGCCCAATCAGAGCGCAGACGCCGAAAGCCTCTCGTTGCTGCTGGAAACGCTTTGAACCTGAAGAGTTCCTGGTTTTTTGTTTCAGGAGAGTTGAGGAGCTTTACGGAAGATCGTGATAAAAGCAGAAGGGAATGATTCGTTTCTGTCTTATCAGGACCAAAACACTAAATCACAATAAATGTGCTTGAAGCTTAAATAATTTAAGTCTCGGAAAAGAACGTTTCGCTGAGTCTAGCACTTTGCAGCCTTTAATAATCCGCTTGCTGTTATTTGCCAAATCCCATTTTCAGATTAAACAAGTTCTTTTTATGTGGCTACAATGGTGGCCGCCGATGAATGCAATCGGGAAAAGCCTGAATTGTTATCTAAATTGTGTTTTCAGTCTGCGATTGCACGGAGCCCGTGGATAATCATAGCGGTGACACGAGCCGAAATCCACGCAAGAAAAGCACAACTAAGAAGTTCAATTCATTAACCCCCCGTTAGGCCTGACCTGCGGCCAAAATCGGGTTTCCGTGTAACAGTAACGAGAGCAAAAACGGCGCAGGTCTTCGGGACAATTAACCGGTTATGAGAGCAGATGGTTAGCGATATAAATATATATAAATATATATAAAGTGCGCTCATGTAATAAATAAATATATATAAAGTGCGCTCATGTTATAAATAAATATGTATAAATATATATAAAGTGCGCTCATGTTATAAATAAATATAAATATATATAAAGTGCGCTCATGTTATAAATAAATATATATAAAGTGCGCTCATGTTATAAATAAATATATATAAAGTGCGCTCATGTTATAAATAAATATAAATATATATAAAGTGCGCTCATGTTATAAATAAATATAAATATATATAAAGTGCGCTCATGTTATACATAAATATAAATATATATAAAGTGCGCTCATGTTATAAATAAATATAAATATATATAAAGTGCGCTCATGTTATACATAAATATAAATATATATAAAGTGCGCTCATGTTATAAATAAGTATATAAAAAGTGCACTCATGTTATAAATAAATATAAATATATATAAAGTGCACTCATGTTATAAATAAATATAAATATTTATAAAGTGCGCTCATGTTATAAATAAATATAAATATATATACAGTGCGCTCATGTTATAAATAAATATAAATATATATAAAGTGCACTCATGTTATAAATAAATATAAATATTTATAAAGTGCGCTCATGTTATAAATAAATATAAATATATATAAAGTGCGCTCATGTTATACATAAATATAAATATATATAAAGTGCGCTCATGTTATAAATAAATATAAATATATATAAAGTGCGCTCATGTTATAAATAAATATATATAAAGTGCGCTCATGTTATACATAAATATAAATATATATAAAGTGCGCTCATGTTATAAATAAATATATATAAAGTACGCTCATGTTATAACTAAATATATATAAAGTGCGCTCATGTTATAAATAAATATATATACAGTGCGCTCATGTTATAAATAAATATATATAAAGTGCGCTCATGTTATAAATAAATATAAATATATATACAGTGCGCTCATGTTATAAATAAATATATATGAAGTGCTCTCATGTTATAAATACATATATATAAAGTGCGCTCATGTTATAAATAAATATATATACAGTGCGCTCATGTTATAAATAAATATAAATATATATACAGTGCACTCATGTTATAAATAAATATATATACAGTGCGCTCATGTTAGAAATAAATATAAATATATATACAGTGCGCTCATGTTATAAATAAATATATATACAGTGCACTCATGTTATAAATAAATATATATACAGTGCGCTCATGTTATAAATAAATATATATACAGTGCGCTCATGTTATAAATAAATATAAATATATATAAAGTGCGCTCATGTTATAAATAAATATATATACAGTGCGCTCATGTTATAAATAAATATAAATATATATAAAGTGCGCTCATGTTATAAATAAATATATATACAGTGCACTCATGTTATAAATAAATATAAATATATATACAGTGCGCTCATGTTATAAATAAATATATATAAAATGCGCTCATGTTATAAATAAATATATATACAGTGCGCTCATGTTATAAATAAATATATATAAAATGCGCTCATGTTATAAATAAATATATATAAAGTGCGCTCATGTTATAAAGACGTCTTCCTTGGAAGCCAACAACAGACGTCCGACTGAATATGCCGGGGTTTTAGTTCCTAAGACTGCGATCCGGTGGCATCGTGAAGACCCCTTTAGGGTTATCTGTCATGGAAGCCCCAGAGAGCCGACTGTCCTCATAAAAATACAGTATGGTTCATTAAGATCTACAGTATGGAGAAATACAGTATGGAAACATTAAGATCTTCACCCAAAAAATAGACAATGATCAGCTTAGGGTCTGGGGAATAAAGTCACATAAAGAAACCCCACGGTCACTTTCCGAAGTGTATGCGGGTTCTTCGGGGTGGGTGAGCGTCCGTTTCCCACCGTTTCTAAAACATTCAGTAAACTTGGATCCTTAACACGTGAGCAGCCGATGGCACACGTTTACGCTACAAATAACCGTGTTATTAGACGGCATCCGCTGCGATGTGTCTGAGCTGATACAGCCATTGAAGAGTCACACGATTTCCATCTGTTAAAGCGACGGGATCTCCTCAACAGTTTGCTTCCCTCGTTGTGTGAACCCCAAAGCGGTTTAGAGGTTTATTCTACAGAAGGAGGCTAATCTGCTCTAAATTCACACCAAGGGTCAAATCCAAAATAAGAAGCAGAAATAGCAAAAGCCTCCGGATCCAAGTATGGCCAGAAACAAATGCACTGACCAGGAGCATGCCCGGAAATATATATATATAGAGAGAGAGAGAGAGAGAGCGAGAGAGAGAGACAGACGTGATCACCTAGCAAGCCCCGGGGGTCTGCAGCCAACGAGCTCCAGGTGATCTGGGCAATCCAGAAGCCGATGTCAATGGGGGGGGCAGAGAGCAGCGACCCTGAGCCACCTGCTGATACCTCCCAGCTCACCGGAGGATTTGAGGATTGTCTGCGTTCGCCGGGACGGACTGTCAGCTTCTGTTCATTTGTGCCGGTTTTGCTAAGAAGTCTCTAATAATCAGTTTTTTTACGATGAGATATTACCCATTAATTATGTTGCTTGGCGAATGTGTCTTTTCTGCCTTGGTTGGGATAAAATGTTATTACAGTTTCCATAATCTGTAGAGAGCTTTACGGCTTTTACCTGACGCTCTGACGATACTTTATTACCGGCTTCTTAATGCGGCTGGAAGGTCAGGGCTGGTATCCCAACTAAAATCATTATCACGCCTGTGTCTCTCGTGCGTCTCTCGTGCGTCTCTCGTGCGTCTCTCGTGCGTCTCTCGTGCGTCTCTCGTGCGTCTCTCGTGCATCTCTCGTGCGTCTCTCATGTGTCTCTCGAGGGACGTGTTAAGAAGGAGATTTCAGATTTGGGAAGAGAATCTGCACGTTTTTTTCGGCGCTCGAGACATCGTATAAAGTCATATCTTTAAATTCACTCAGCCTTTAAATGCCGTAACTCTAATGAATTTATGAAACGCTAAACGCATCGGGAACGTTGCCCAGAGCAGATTTTTGTAGATGATGGTGTCTCTCCTGTAGGATCTCGTGGCTGGGGCTCTGCTTGTCACCTTTGCTTGCTGAGCACGCTAACCCGCTTGCCTGGGGATTGGTGCGTCGGGTGCAATACGCTGCTGCGATGGCAGCTTTGTGATACTTTCAGCACCACCAGAGACCAAGGGAGCTGTCAGAGCACATTAGCAGCATATGCACAGACCCACAGTATGAGAAGTGCGGACGCTTCCTCGTACGGTATATACATCCTCAAACCTAATGACACATCCTTTCCCATTGTGCAGAGCTTTAACCCCTGCTAATGTGGAACAGCTGGCAGACAGCAACGGCCAGGAGGGGAAAGGGCTGAGACCGCAGCTGTCGCTGGAGACAGCACCCCGATACATGGATCAGTGCTGGAGACAGCACCCCGACACATGGGCCAGTGCTGGAGACAGCACCCCGACACATGGGCCAGTGCTGGAGACAGCACCCCGATACATGGATCAGTGCTGGAGACAGCACCCCGACACATGGGCCAGTGCTGGAGACAGCACCCCGACACATGGGCCAGTGCTGGAGACAGCACCCCGACACATGGGCCAGTGCTGGAGACAGCACCCCGATACATGGGCCAGTGCTGGAGACAGCACCCCCATACATGGGCCAGTGCTGGAGACAGCACCCCGATACATGGGCCAGTGCTGGAGACAGCACCCCCATACATGGGCCAGTGCTGGAGACAGCACCCCGACACATGGACCAGTCCTCGAGACAGCACCCCGACACATGGGCCAGTGCTGGAGACAACACCCCGACACATGGGCCAGTGCTGTAGACAGCACCCCGACACATGGGCCAGTGCTGGAGACAGCACCCCGACACATGGGCCAGTGACAGCAGATGGCTTAGTGATATAGTAATATGGCACCGTATACTCTGGGGCACGTAGCCAGAATCTTACAGATCACTAGAATTTTCGAACTTGTCGATGAACCAGGAGCAGCCAACCCTTTCAGTTAAACCCAGAAAGCCAGACCCTGGCGGCAGATCAGACCCCTTCGGCCCCATCCAGTCTGCCCGTTTTTCCTGAGGTTCTGCGAAACGTTTCTGATCCCTGACGCCGTCGTTTACACGTTAGTTACTGTCCAGCGATGTGCAGATGCTTATTTGGAAGGTGCCTGCGATTTATAACGCTTGTATTTGATTTATAACCTTTGCGTTTGAGATTATTTGTGTTCTGTTGTTTTCTGTAGGATTTACGAGCGGCCGATTGATGCTCCAGACACAAACCTCTCTCCTGGAAGCAGCTTGTGGATTGGGCAGCGGAACAGGAAGCACGGCTTCTTCAAGGTAAACCTGAAAATGGCCTAAAAGCAGATCCTATAAATAAAAGATAATAATAATAAATCTGGCGAACCTTCAGAACATGCGGTAAAGACTGGATTTTACCAAATGGTCATTTGCTGAACTCTCTACTACATCTAAAAGCCAATAATCATAATAATTGCACACAATGACCTATTAGTATTATCACTGTTATTCCTGCATAGTGAAGTGAATTCCAGATGTTTACGGCCCTCTCTGTAGAGAACACGTTCCTTCCGTAGATGGGATCCATGTTTCCACTGCCCCTGAATATGCCTCTTAAACACAAACTCAGCTTGTTCAACCTTTCTTACAACCCCAAAATATGAATTTGCATATGTGATTATTTCCACTTTTTCCATATTATGAGACAATAGCCGGGGCTGCGATTATATCACTGAAGCCTCACGTGATTTCTTTTATTTAATGATGTTTTATCAGAGGATAGGTATTCTTTTTCATGGCGCCATTTAAACCCCCAACACGGGTAAATTGTTTATAACGAATCTTTAATCTCTTTCTGATGTTTGTATAAGAATGCAAAAAAACAGAATGTTGCAGAATCTTGTGATACCCCTTTTTATGGTTTTTTTTGTATGAAAGGAGATTTTTTTGGGGCGAAAGTGATGTATTTGAGTGAATGTGACAGTTTCCCAGAGTGTTTATTTTCTTGTAATTGATATATTTTTGGCCTCACTGCACCTTGCTATATATTAATGGAGATGTAAGCGCCGTATATCATGCAGCCAAAAATCTTTTTTAATAGCGTGATTTTTTTCCGTATTTAACCATCAAGGCCACATCTACGAGTTCTTCACATCAAAACATAATTCATTTGCGAGAAGCGGCCATGTGATTGCAATATTCGGCATGAAATTGGCAGGAATTTCCATTATCGAGATGAGCGCCTCGTCATTCACTTTCCTCTTAATGTATTCCGTACCGAAGCCGATAATGCGGCCGCTGTTTAGAAGAAGCTTCCCGGGTTCCTCTCATGCAGATAAAACATTCAGTTATTAAAGTGCGATGGGGCCGCTCGGGTGCCGGAGTCCTCTGACTGATGCAAACCCCGCAGCTAATATATAGGGGTCTCTCCTCGCTACGTTTGTTAACATGGCAGCTGCGGGCGTCCTCTGCTAACGCAAACGTGGTGGGTTCAGTGTGTTTGCTGAGGCCACGCCGTGGGGCGTTTCATGTTAGTAAATTCATCTATTTTCACACTGGATATAACGTGTGTGGCCCCCCGGAGACGAGTTAGCGCTCCGAGTGCCTGTTTCCCGCTGTGCATTCACTGTTGGCTCTGGATACGGTAGCCGACACATAAATCTGCAATTTATTTCGCCTCCTCGGTGCCATTTCCCCACATTACGATATTAAGAGGCTGTTTTGTTTTTTGCTTATTTCCAATTTATTTTATCTCCATCTCATAAAAGGAAGCAAAATCTGTTAACAGAACCGCGCGAGCGTCGCAAGGAGATGAGATATTTCTCTGGCTTTGTTCTCACCGAGTCGGCACCGAAGAGCAGTCATTTTATACTGAAAATCATGTTGGGGGCGAATAAAAAGCATCTCGCAGACATCCGGCGCTCTCTTTACTTCTGTTTAAGTCAGACACGTTGTAGTTTATTCTGTTCTCGTACCAGGAGGGGCTTTTGGAGGAAGGTGGCCGAGAAAAAATATTTAACACTTAAAATTGCACTGTCTGGGCTCCCAGGGGTCAGTTGGTCTGTCTGGGCTCCCAGGGGTCAGTTGGTCTGTCTGGGCTCCCAGGGGTCAGTTGGTCTGTCTGGGCTCCTAGGGGTCAGTTGGTCTGTCTGGGCTCCCAAGGGTCAGTTGGTCTGTCTGGGCTCCTAGGGGTCAGTTGTAATTGATTTAAAGCTGCTGTTCCACTCAGACAAAACATAAGCTTCTCTATGCAGTCTGTTAATGACCTCGGCTGAGCCGGGATTTTATTCTTTCCTTCAAGGTCTTGTCACAAAAACAAAACCCCTGTCAGAATTTGACTTGATTAAAGAATTACTTCTGGGAAGGTTTCAGGCGTTATCTGGGAACGGTGATTCTAATGTGGATTTAATTAAGTTCAGTCGAGCAGGTGGAACTGCAGCTTTAAAGTGCCAGGTGCTAGCCGCTAGGAGACGGCTTCCTGAACGCTCGCCGCTAGGCATCAGTCTGAAGAGATGCTTCGTGTTACCGTGGATTTCTCTTCTCCCCATCAATATTTGATACCCAAACGGATGGAGAGCGGCGGCGTGTTAATGATTTCCTCGTGTTTAAGGGAACGTCCCATGAATGATGAATTGCGCTCTGTCTGTAAACGCCAGGACGTGTTATTTAGGGAAATGTTTGACTTTGAAATTAGTTTTTTTTTAATCTCATTACATGCAATGGTGTTTGCAAAGCTCTTCATGTGAGTGCGGTACCGAGGGGTTAATAAGCACATCTGGTGGAGTCTGTGAACCCGGATTATAGAGAAGAGGCTGTAAAGTGTTTGCAAAATGAGTCTTAAAAACATGAAACGTATATTTCTCTCTTGGCTGAAGGCTGTCAGGTCATAAAATCCATCATCGCCTTTAAACCTGCCCAAAACAGGCCATGGGGAGCAGTCCCCCCCCCCCGGGGCGGCTGTGCTGAAACTCATAATGGGGGTTATTCAAGTCACGTCAGCCTCCGTAGTGTATATTCCCGTATATTCCCATATATCCCTGTATATTCCCAAATATGCCAATATATTCCAGTATATCCCTGTATATTCCCAAATATTCCGATATATCCCTGTATATTCACATATATTTCCGTATATTCCCATATATACCTGTATATTCCCCGTATATCCCTGTATATTCCAATATATTCCCATATATTTCTATGTTTCCGTATATTCCCATATATTTCGATATATCCCTGTATATTTCTAAATATCCCCGTATATACCTGTATATTCCCGTATATACCTGTTTATTCCCGTACATCCCAGTATATTCCCGTAGATACCTGTATATCCCAGTATATTCCTGTATATACCCCTATATCTCCGTATATCCCTGTATATTCCCGTATATCCCTGTATATACCCCTATATCTCCGTATATTCCCGTACATACCCGTTTATCCCTGTATATTCCCTTATATCCCCGTATATCCCTGTATATTCCCGTATACACCTGAATATTCCTGTGTATTCCCGTATACACCTGAATATTCCCGTATATTCCCGTATACACCTGAATATTCCTGTGTGTTCCCGTATATACCCGTATATATTCCCGTGTATCCCTGTATATTCCCGTGTATCCTTGTATATCCCTGTATATTCCCGTATATTCCCGTATACACCTGAATATTCCTGTGTATTCCCGTATATTTTCCCGTGTATCCCTGTATATTCCCGTGTATCCTTGTATATCCCCGTATATCCATGTATATTCACATATATACCTGTATATTCCCATATATCCCTGTATATTCCCGTATATCCCTGTATATTCCCGTATATCCCTGTATATTCCCGTATATATCCCTGTGTATTCCCGTATATCCCTGTATATTCCCGTGTATCCTTGTATATTCCCGTATATCCTTGTATATCCCTGTATATTCTCATATATCCCTGTATACCCCCGTATATTCCCATATATCCCTGTATATTCCCATATATCCCTGTATATTCCCGTATATACCTGTATATTCCCGTATACACCTGAATATTCCTGTGTATTCCCGTATATTTTCCCGTGTATCCCTGTATATTCCCGTGTATCCTCGTATATTCTCATATATCCCTGTATATTCCCGTATATCCCTGTATATTCCCGTGTATCCTCGTATATTCTCATATATCCCTGTATATTCCCGTATATCCATGTATATTCCCGTATATCCCTGTATATTCCCGTATATCCCTGTACATTCCCGTATATATCCCTGTATATTCCCGTATATCCCTGTATATTCCCGTATATCCCTGTATATTCCCGTATATATCCCTGTATATTCCCGTATATCCCTGTATATTCCCGTATATATCCCTGTATATTCCCGTATATCCCTGTATATTCCTGTATATCCCTGTATATTCCCGTATATATCCCTGTATACTCCCGTCTGTTCCCAGCCTCATATAATCCTCTGGGATGCGGTTCTATTAATGTTCTCTGCTGTTGTGTTAATGCTAATTATTAAGAACTATTATTAATTCATTATTACTGTTTATTCGAATAATTAATGTTACTTTGTTTCCTTCTGCCAGGGAGTTATTCAAGACGTGAAAATCATCTTTGCGCCCAACGCCTACTTCTCACAATGTCCCAACCTCAACCGCAGTAAGTTGCGTTTGCCTCGGGAAACCCGTTCGAATCGTTCAGCAGACGGACGTCTGACTTCGTTTAAATTCTAAATAATGTTCTGGAAAAGTGTGTGCGTCGCTGGCGGTGAATCCGCGGCTCTTCACGTCTGTGCTTCTCGGCGGCCTGGATCGGAATAAGGGGACTCGATCGTGGCCGTTGGTAGTAAAAACCCCGTTTGGGGTTTAATTCCACCATTTTTACGTTTCTTCCCTGTCTTTTCTTTTGGAGCTTGCCCGACCTGCAGTGATTTCTTAAGCCTGGTGCAGGGGATCATGGACCTGCAGGAGCTGCTCGCAAAAATGACGGCAAAGGTACGTACCACGCATACGTGGGCTTCCCCTGGGAGTATAGAACACACCAGACACATAGTTCACTTTTTATAGTATTTTCTCCCTCTTCATTATCGGCCGAGTTGCTGTTTATACTTCAGATCCACAATTTCAGGGACTAAAACTGGCTTATTATTTAACCCGTTCAGCGCCTGAGTTTTGGTGATCCGTGGTCATCACTCCCAGGCAGTTTTCCTGCGGGATTTTATTAGGTCCCATGTTCTGTGGAATAATATTTCTCCCACTCGGAGACTTTCCACGCTCGGTTCCGGGTCCTGTTTATGAAGTGAATTACCCCGCAAACAGGGTGGCAAATTTGTATTTTCATCAGTTTCAGCCACCGCTGGAAAGCGGGACGTCGTTTGTTCCCTGATAATTGTTCCCTGATAGCCCCCGTCGGTTGCCCCGGACTAAGTCAGCTTTTTGCATCATGTTGCTGACCGTGAAAACAGTTTAATCAGAAGCAGCTTCGTTAATTATTCATCATTACAAGATAAATCACTGCGGGTATTTAAAGGCAATTTTATCCTGTAGAAACTGCTGTTTTTATCCCTTTAAATACCACCCCGTGGACGGATTTGTGGTTGTACTGAAGGTCACGTGACCTCCATGAAATGAACCAAAATCCATCCTACTGTTGACAGATTTGAATAAATCTCTGGCTGCCTAAATAATGACTTTTTCTTCTAAATAAACAGCGGGTCCCGCGTCTCATTTCTAACAGACAGAGTTAGATGGAGGAGCCATTCGGCCGGTCTATCTTCTCACCTCCCCTGCCCGTTACCTTTCTCTTCACCGGTTTCTCTCCTGATGCCCTTCTTTCTGCCCTTGAGCAGCCATTGTATGATGACCCCCCCAGTGCCGGGTCACCCCTCGCAGAACACATTGCGTTTGCTCTTTCCGGGTTGGTTATTAATGGTGGTGTTTCTGGTCTGCAGCTGAATTACGCAGAGACGCGGCTCAGTCAGCTCGAGGGCTGCCATTGCCAGAAGACGTGTCAGGTGCACGGAGCCATCTACAGGGACCGCGAGTCCTGGGTGGACGAGGATTACTGCAGGAACTGCACCTGCAAGGTGACCGATGATCCCTAGCTGACCACAGAAATGACATTTTGAGTTAAAATGTTGGAATTATATGAGTTATTATTGTGTTTTTGAAGTGATTGTAGTTAAAGAACATCTACACAATGACTGCGCTGCTAACAGCCCCGATGTTCCTGCTGAGAGTTCCTCTCTGTTCTATAAGAGGCCTCCAGGTGTATTGAATGTATTACGTGACATCGCATACGTGTAATACGTGACATCGCATACAGAATACAGATCCTCCAGTATTTATCACATAAATGTATCTCCTCGAGCTAGATGGAGTTACAGATGTCTGTGCTCTGGGCTCACGTTGGTTGATCGCTGGGTCCAGTCCCGTGATGTTCTGGTTATTCTGACCCCGTGTTCCTCTTTCCCGCAGAACGGTGCCGTGGAGTGTCGGAGGATGCTCTGCCCGACTCTAAACTGCTCGTCGGATTCCCTTCCAGTCCACGTCCCCGGCCAGTGCTGCAAAGTGTGCAGGCGTAAGTCAGGAGCCCTTCCCGCGGAAATCACCGCTCGGCGCAATCTGTTATCCGTGGCTGACGCCTTCAGGGGGTTCCTGATCACACACACAATATCTACAATGCGGTTCGTATGATCCCTGCCGTGGGCTTGGAACCGACAATCATCCCCTGTATTACCTGCATATGTTCGGATTTGTCGGACTTATCCCTGGGAATCTACCTTTCCCTGTTTAATTACTCGGTTCAAGCTTTCTCTGATGGGGTCACCAGATAATTGGCGCTAAAGCATGTGGCAGGTTGTGGAGGCGACGCCAGCCTCTTCCGCTGTTGGTTGGGGATCGACGCTGGCAGTTGTAAAAAGAGATGAATTTCAGGATGTGTAAGTTCACAGCGCTGCGCATGAAGACTTCCCTGATAAGGAAGGTTTATATTAAAGAGTACAAAGCTTTGTGTCAAGGGTTTGAGAGAGATTCCATCAATAGAAAACAATCTGTGTGCTCGCTCTCTGGTGTAAGCGTACGTGGAACGGCAGAGATAATTGCGGCAGCCGGCAGCTGCTTATTGATCTCTCTTGTCTGAACTCATAAATTGCCGTCTCCGAGCCGGGTGGGCCGCGCAGCGCTTTGTACTTTGCCGTTTACTTTTCTGGGGCCAAAGCGAATGAGCTGATTTCGGGGGGTTATTGGATTGCTTTCTAAGTCGGTTTATGTGCTTCTCCCGCCAGTGTGCCTGCGCTCAGGACACGAAAGCTTCCAGCGCTACAGATAATTAAACCAAGACTGAGATTTCCCCTCCAGTCTTACAGCTTCGAAGCGGCTTTCTCTGGGGATGATATCTGCAAGGGATTTACACGGCTGGGCTTTTATATCACAATCTGTGGTTGGAGGCCGCGCGGATGGCTACGTCTTTCCTGCCCGGGGCTTGAAGAGCTCGGGCTGGTTGGGGTCCCAATGTGTTTGTTTCACTCTATTGAAAATATTATCTTTGTCACATTGTGGATACATTGTCGTCACATTATTGTCACATTGTGGATACATTGTCGGTACATTATTGTCACATTGTGGATACATTGTCGTCACATTATTGTCACATTGTGGATACATTGTCGGTACATTATTGTCACATTGTGGATACATTGTCGGTACATTATTGTCACATTGTGGATACATTGTCGGTACATTATTGTCACATTGTGGATACATTGTCGGTACATTATTGTCACATTGTGGATACATTGTCGGTACATTATTGTCACATTGTGGATACATTGTCGGTACATTGTTGTCACATGGATACATTGTCGGTACATTATTGTCACATTGTGGATACATTGTCGGTACATTATTGTCACATTGTGGATACATTGTCGGTACATTATTGTCACATTGTGGATACATTGTCGGTACAGTGTTGTCACGTGGATACATTGTCGGTACATTATTGTCACATTGTGGATACATTGTCGGTACATTGTTGTCACATTGTGGATACATTGTCGGTACATTGTTGTCACATTGTGGATACATTGTCGGTACATTATTGTCACATGGATACATTGTCAGTACATTATTGTCACATTGTGGATACATTGTCGGTACATTGTTGTCACATGGATACATTGTCGGTACATTATTGTCACATTGTGGATACATTGTCGGTACATTATTGTCACATTGTGGATACATTGTCGGTACATTGTTGTCACATGGATACATTGTCGGTACATTATTGTCACATTGTGGATACATTGTCGGTACATTGTTGTCACATGGATACATTGTCGGTACATTATTGTCACATTGTGGATACATTGTCGGTACATTGTTGTCACATGGATACATTGTCGGTACATTATTGTCACATTGTGGATACATTGTCGGTACATTATTGTCACATTGTGGATACATTGTCGGTACATTGTTGTCACATGGATACATTGTCGGTACATTATTGTCACATTGTGGATACATTGTCGGTACATTATTGTTACAAAGTTAATTGTTCAGGTTTTACAAGGACGGAGTTAGTTGGATTTGTTCGCAGGAGAGGCTTGCATAGAGAGAGGTTCCGGTAGAGGGTATCTGGACACGTTTTTCTTACATCCAGTTTTACTCTGACGCGGGTTGCTTGTCTCCTGTTTATATTTTACGGGCAATCCTAATGTGCGATTGTCAGGGTGCCAGTGAATCAGGACGGAGGCAAAAAGGCACTGGTGAAAATGTTTATTAAAAAAAAATAATAACAAGAATCCAAAGCATAAGACAAGCGGGTGGTCGTGGATCAAGCCAAGGTCAGGAGCCAGAAATCCACGTAGTCCAAAATCAAGCAGGAATCAGCACCAAAATAGGAGTCAGGCAGGCCGGGTCATACACTGGACTCACTCACTCACTCACTCACTCACTCGTCTGGAACCACAAAAAGGCAACCAGCAACTGAACCAGCTGGTTAATATAGTCACAGCCTGCAGGAGGAGGAAAGCCAGTACAGGTAGGCCGAAACCCTGACAGCAATGCGGTGACTTTATTCTGGGATGTGGCGTGATTAGGAGAAATAGGAGATACTGTGCTGTGATCAGGAAACTATTTCTAAAGGCTGATGTTTTTACTTGAAGTTTATCATTGGAACCGGTTAAGTCTTAATGTTAACAAATAAACCTCCTTACTTTACAGCAAAATGCGTTGATGGTGGAAGGGTTCTGGCAGAGGGCGAACGCATCCTGGCAAGAAGCTGCAGAGAATGTATGGTAAGTCTGGATCTCTTTCCTTTCTGGATATTCCCCGGCAGCGCGCAGCGTTTTTGGATATTCCCCGGCAGCGCGCGGCGTTTCTGGATATTCCCCGGCAGCGCGAGGCATTTCTGGATATTTCCCGGCAGCACGTTGCGTTTCTGGATATTACCCGGCAGCGCGCAGCGTTTCTGGATATTCCCCGGCAGCGCGCAGCGTTTCTGGATATTCCCCGGCAGCGCGCAGCGTTTCTGGGTATTCCCCGGCAGCGCGCGGCGTTTCTGGATATCCCCCGGCAGCGCACGGCATTTCTGGATATTCCCCGGCAGCGCAAGGCGTTTCTGGATATCCCCCGGCAGCGCGCGGCGTTTCTGGATATTCCCCGGCAGCGCGCGGCGTTTCTGGATATCCCCCGGCAGCACGCAGCGTTTCTGGATATCCCCCGGCAGCACGCAGCGTTTCTGGATATTCCCCGGCAGCGCGCGGCGTTTCTGGATATTCCCCGGCAGCGCGCGGCGTTTCTGGATATCCCCCGGCAGCGCGCGGCGTTTCTGGATATCCCCCGGCAGCACGCAGCGTTTCTGGATATTCCCCGGCAGCGCAAGGCGTTTCTGGATATCCCCCGGCAGCGCGCGGCGTTTCTGGATATCCCCCGGCAGCGCGCGGAGTTTCTGGATATCCCCCGGCAGCGCGCGGCGTTTCTGGATATCCCCCGGCAGCGCGCGGAGTTTCTGGATATCCCCCAGCAGCGCGCGGCGTTTCTGGATATCCCCCGGCAGCACGCAGCGTTTCTGGATATCCCCCGGCAGCACGCAGCGTTTCTGGATACGTGTGTCACGTATGCAGAGTATGTAGGGATAAGTGGTGCAGGACTGGGGAGCTTCGTAAATATGTGCTTAATGCTCTCCAATCCTCGGCTTCAAATCATTCTGCAAAGAGCTGTCACAATAATTATTGGAAGAGCGGCATTGTTTGAATAATGAATAAAGGATAATTTACGTGGCAGCGCGGATATATAAATAATAACCCAATTTATTGCAGGGGATAATAATATGTACTTTAACAGCCCCAAACTTTGTAAAGCGTGTAATCATTTACCGGTCAGAGGCGTACGCGCATGTGGGGGGCTCATATAACATGCGGATGGAGCCGAGCTGTGGGGTCCGGAGGACGTTTGAATGTCGGGTTCTGTGCACCCATTATGCAGTTTTCACGTCTTTTGGAGTTCTGATAATTCTAGAACGATTTATTTCCTATATATATAAATATTTATATATAAATAATAACCCCGGGACACGATCAGCAGTCTAATCACCGCAGCAACATATCGAATGTCTCTGCCGATTGCTATGGTGATAAGACGGCTGTCAAACTTTGCACCAGGAACGCCCGCTGGGTATTTCTCTCCCAAACCGATTTAGTTTGGATTCTGACGCGGTTTCTCTCTACTTACTTACAGAATGGAGTCCTTGAAAGGGTTACGGAGCCCTGTCCGCCGCTGAATTGCTCGGAAGATGACTGGGTCCTGCCGGACGGCAGCTGCTGCCACGTGTGCCGAGGTGAGGAGCTTCCCGACGGTTGGTGATGGACACGTCAGAGAAACGTGTCTTTACTGAACACGGATAGGAGCAGCCGGTGGATTGTAAATCACCAAGCCCATAATGAGGGCTATTAGCGGGCAGTAAGGGCTTCACGGGGTATTAACCATTCCTCCCTCTCTTGAATGGTCGCTTCTCATCACTTTCTTAAATAATTTATCTGATTTCATTTTTCCCCTAAACATGAACCAAAAAAATGATGAAAAGCTGAGGCTAAATACAGTAAAAAATCACAGGACTCGGAGTCTCACGGGATGAACAAAACCTCCGCTCGGTCATAGAAATCATAACGCAGCCGTCAGGGAGAGACGGGATTCTGCATTCAATGTCTTTAGCTGCCACTGTAAGCGGTGCTTCTGTTTCCGTGTAAGCGTGTTATTGAACCCGTGTAATTGAGCCCGTGAGCCGTGGTATGTGGATCATGTGAATCTTTTCTGCGCTTCGGCCTTTGCCATCAGGACATTAATCTGCTTTTCCTCGGAACCCCGTCATTACAAGTGTTTGTTCTGCGTCAGGTTCAGACAAACTATTATAATTCTGGAATATTCTAATATCTAATTACACACACTGTATAAAATCAACCACCTATCCGGGATAGAACGGGTGGCGCTGGGATAGGACGCTTGGTACTGGGATAGGACGGGTGGTACTGGGATAGGACGGGTGGTACTGGGATAGGAGGCTTGGTACTGGGATAGGAGGCTTGGTGCTGGGATAGGACGGGTGGTACTGGGATAGGAGGCTTGGTACTGGGATAGGAGGCTTGGTGCTGGGATAGAACGGGTGGCGCTGGGATAGGACGCTTGGTACTGGGATAGGACGGGTGGTACTGGGATAGGACGGGTGGTACTGGGATAGGACGGGTGGTACTGGGATAGGACGCTTGGTACTGGGATAGGAGGCTTGGTACTGGGATAGGAGGCTTGGTGCTGGGATAGAACGGGTGGCGCTGGGATAGGACGGGTGGTACTGGGATAGGACGCTTGGTGCTGGGATAGGACGGGTGGTACTGGGATAGGATGCTTGGTGCTGGGATAGGACGCTTGGTGCTGGGATAGGACGCTTGGTGCTGGGATAGGACGCTTGGTACTGGGATAGGACGCTTGGTACTGGGATAGGAGGCTTGGTGCTGGGATAGGATGCTTGGTACTGGGATAGGACGGGTGGTACTGGGATAGGACGCTTGGTACTGGGATAGGAGGCTTGGTGCTGGGATAGGATGCTTGGTACTGGGATAGGACGGGTGGTACTGGGATAGGACGCTTGGTACTGGGATAGGAGGCTTGGTGCTGGGATAGGATGCTTGGTACTGGGAGAGGACGGGTGGTACTGGGATAGGACGGGTGGTACTGGGATAGGACGCTTGGTACTGGGATAGGAGGCTTGGTGCTGGGATAGGACGGGTGGTACTGGGATAGGAGGCTTGGTGCTGGGATAGGACGCTTGGTGCTGGGATAGGACGCTTGGTGCTGGGAAAGGACGCTTGGTGCTGGGATAGGACGGGTGGTACTGGGATAGGAGGCTTGGTGCTGGGATAGGATGCTTGGTACTGGGATAGGACGGGTGGTACTGGGATAGGACGCTTGGTACTGGGATAGGAGGCTTGGTGCTGGGATAGGATGCTTGGTACTGGGAGAGGACGGGTGGTACTGGGATAGGAGGCTTGGTGCTGGGATAGGACGGGTGGTACTGGGATAGGACGGGTGGTACTGGGATAGGAGGCTTGGTGCTGGGATAGGACGCTTGGTGCTGGGATAGGACGGGTGGTACTGGGATAGGATGCTTGGTGCTGGGATAGGACGCTTGGTGCTGGGATAGGACGCTTGGTACTGGGATAGGATGCTTGGTACTGGGATAGGACGGGTGGTACTGGGATAGGACGGGTGGTACTGGGATAGGACGCTTGGTGCTGGGATAGGACAGGTGGTACTGGGATAGGAGGCTTGGTACTGGGATAGGAGGCTTGGTGCTGGGATAGGACGCTTGGTACTGGGATAGGAGGCTTGGTGCTGGGATAGGATGCTTGGTACTGGGATAGGAGGCTTGGTGCTGGGATAGGATGCTTGGTACTGGGATAGGACGGGTGGTACTCTGCCAACTGTAAAGTTTGGTGGGGGAGGGATACCGGTCTGGGTCTGTTTTCCAGAGGTCGGGCTAATTACTTCCAGTGAAGGGAAATCTTATTCCTTCAGCACCAGGACATTTTGGCTCGGCTTCCAGCTTTGTGGGGACAGTTCGGGGAACCCTTTTCTATTCCAGCGGCCCCGGCACACAAAGAAAGCTTCTTAAAGACACGGTTGGATGAGTTTGGGGTGGAAGAACTTGGCCGGCCGCACAGTGCCCTGACCTCAACCCCATCGATCCCCTTTGGGATGAACTGGAATGGAGATTGCGAGCCGGGCGTCTCATCCAACATCAGCGCCTGACCTCACAAACGCTCTACTGGATGAACGGGCAAAAATCCCACAGAAACTCCCCAAAATCTTATAGAAATCCTTCCTAGAAGAGAGGGAGCCGTTATATCTGCAAAGGGGGGACCGACTTCGTATTATTGTTGCTGTATTTAGAATGTGATGACATCAAAGCTCCTGTGGGTGTAATGGTCAGGTGTCCCAATACTTTTGGCCATATAGTGTATATATAATCTATCAGCCAGCAACCTATAGAATAATAATAAACAGAAAAAGGAAAAAATCACAGGTTTAATGACGAAAAAGCCAGCAGGACAGAGCCCCCCGTGCATGTTTTGGCAGTTTAAACCTTTAACAGAGGAGGCTGTCCTTTGCCCAAATGACGGTATATAGGACATGGAGGGATATGATGACGTGGAGGGCGTTGTTTTATGGATTAAATCGCATACAGTGCGTTTGGGTGATAGAAACGTGTAATACCCCGAGCCTGCAGAGATGACAGGAGCCGTGCTCGTTACCTCCAGGGGTATGTTTGTGTAATGCTTGTTCCAGGCAGGGAGAACGTACACACTCGTCTCGTTCTCACCCATCTCATCTCTTCTGTCTTTCTCCATTGTTTTCTGTTTTGTCTCGCACCTCATTCCCATGTCTCTCCTTTCTCTCTCTTCTTGTCTCTCTGTCTTCCTTTTGTCCCCCTTTCTCTGCCCTCCTCTCTTTCATTTTCTCTCCATGTTCACCCGCTTGGTGTTATAACGAGCCCTTTGCCCATTACACTCACCCCATAATATATGAGTCTTTTAGGCTGAAGTCGCAAAGTGTCTCTGACCTCATACCCGGGGAAGTTGTCTTGCATCATTCATTAATGTCGCACTTTCTTCTATTTTGCTCTCGATAAAGCCAGGCGTAGGCATGTTTACAGTAAATAAAATATTTCACATCTGACAAGAGGTGCTGATTGTCTCCGTGAGCTTGTGTGTGTTGACAGAGTATAGTTTAGGTGAAATAATCTGATTGTGAAAATTGTGTTTGCAAAATAAACCAAAAAACAGCTCATCGTTATCATTTCCTTCGCCAGCAATAATGTGAGACCTGTTAGACTTTCTGCGGCCTTTGATTTGATTTCCAATGGAGACACGATGGCGACCCCATGGTTTACTCACGGGTCCCTCAGCAATGTCATCCACAATCTGTCCCCCAGAGAAATAGTGCCTCTCTAGATGTCTCGCCAACAGTCCATGTTCTAATTTCCCCAAAGACCTCGAAGTAGGACCTCTCTAGATGTCTCGCCAACAGTCCATGTTCTAATTTCCCCAAAGACCTCCAAGTAGGACCTCTCTAGATGTCTCGCCAACAGTCCGTCTTTTCCTTTCTGCTGCTGAGGACCTTGAGAGCGTCCTTCTCGCTTTCTTACCAGGCGTCTGCCTTGCTTTCTCTCTGTTTGCCCCTGGGGTTTCAACAAATAGTTCTCTCTGTCCTCCAACATGATCCGTTTCTAGATACTTCCCCCAATGACGGCAGCAGTAGTGCTCCTCGATATCAGGCAGTAGCATGTTCTCCGCGCTGGAAACGCTAACCCACCGCCTCTGTTCATCCTTCTGCTGCGGTTCCATGGAGCTTAATGTTCTCCTGAATTTCTTGGGGAATTTTTGTTCATAAAAGCAATACTTTTCCATAGAAATTGAACACGAATGAGTCTTTTCTGGCTGCTCGATACTTTTGACAGACCTCGCTGAAATAATCCAGCAGAAAACAAGGCGAGCGACAGAGACGGGTCAGGCGAGAAGGGTTTGGAAATGGGTTTCGTTCAATGTATGACCAAGAATATGCCAGATAAATGTCCCCGGCTGGAATTGGATGTAATTGTAGCCATGGCGTCACTCACTGGTCCTGTGCATCAAATCACAATCTGAGATTGTTATTTCTATTTGTGAATTCTTTGACTGCATATGAAGTTACTTGGTTAATTGGACAGATCCAGGTACAATTCTAGCGAAACAGGCATGCAGCGTTATAATAATCATTATTTTTAGCATTTGCTTATTCAGTTGTGGATTCAAGAAAGGCTCTATTTTTGAGGCAACATTCTTCCTGCTGAATAAATGCAGGTATTTAGAAAGGGTTAAAATGCAAGAATTCACAAGCACAGAGTTCAGTTTACTGAGCGCAGGAGACGCTTCTCAGCTCACATCTTCTGTCTGAAATTACTTTATTGGATTAAAGCTTCATTTATTTCCAGATTTCTGAAATTCTTCCCTGTTCTGTAATTTGGGAATTCAGGGGTTAATTTGCGTGGCTCTCGCGCGTGTAGAGTCTATACGCCGAAATGATTGCGTATGTTCAATTTGTATGTAAAGCAGCTCGTCTGGCGCAGCAGCAGCGGATGTTATGATGGGCTTCGATGGCCCACCGGAGCGGATTGTCGGAAGATTTCCCCTACAATATGATTTTGTATTAATGGAAGCTCATGCGTTCTGCCCCTCATCAGCCGATGTTGCCCCTTTATGGGACGTATAGAAGCGGACCCTGCCCAGTCACTCCGGTAGAAATGTAACGAAGAATGAGATCTTTCAGCTCGGCTTTACCCGCGCCTGCTGGGTCCACGTGAATTCCGTTTGTTCTAACCCAGAATTTGGTAGAAATGTAGCTGATTTGGGCTCGCTGACCCGTCCGCTCCATGCGCGGCTCTGGGCTATTGGAAGAGCTGAGAGCAGCCATGTCACTTGGGCTTTACATGCAGTACCGATGTAACATGTTACACAGCACAGCATTAACCTGTTAGCAGCCGACAAAGGAACGATCGTACGTTCTATAAAGACAATCCCCTCGCTTTTCTTCACAATGAATAGATCTGAAACATCAGATCATTTAACTCCTTTAGCCTAATTTATATGATTTTCTGCAAATTCCGACATTCTTGTCCTAGAGGGATGAGCTGGGAGTCCTTGCAGTCGCTGTTTTCAGACTGACCTTATTCTGCTTTCATGAAATATAACAAGACGGGCCGTACGTGTAAAAGGATGAGAAATCCAGCGCCATGCGTTATATTGGAAGTAGCCCTCGATCCGGGGTGGATGGCCCTGATAAACGACCCCCGTGGCATTTTCCGGAGTCCGGTCGCATTACCCAGTCCCGGGGACTCGCTGGTGTCTCATTCTGATGAAGGGGGGGGATGTTTGAGCCCCCAGATCTAATGACAGAATTCGGCATAATCTTGGATAAGATGTTTCTCGTAACATCCGCGTCTTAATAAAACAGAGCCGATGGTTCCTTGCAGCATCCGAAGAGCTTCGCATTTAAGATGAATTGTTACGTTTTACTCTTTGCTCCGTATCCGCAGAGTTCTAGCGCTCTGTCATAATGGAGCAGAAGCCTGAACGGAGATCTAATCGCTGGGAATTTCTTAATGTGACTTTAAGTTATTTTTATTGTTACTGAATCCAGAGGCTGCCAGCTGTGAGCTCCCGACCCAATTCTAACATTTCTTTAGTAAAAAGAAATGATGTTTTTGGGGGCATCTTTGGTAAATGACATGTAAATTAAGATCATAGCGAGACTACGAATGAAGCCTCTGTTTGTGCAGCGAAAGCTCCAAAACCATCACAAAGCCACGTACATTCCAGTCACTGAATGTGGCGGTGACCCCATCCGTGTTTGGAGACACGTGTCACGCTTACCTCTGTGCAGCAAAAGATCCCATTTATGTTCTTGGCTTTTAATAGCAAAATATTTCAGATCATCGTCCTCAGAGGACTTTGTGGGATCTGCATTTGGAGAATCCAGATCTTATTTCACCAGCTCCCCGCCGGCAGAGGAAGCAAAGACCCCTTATTTATTCGCTGAGACCCTCACCTGCACCGGCAGTTTTTTATATGTAGTTTATGTTTATGTATGGAGGATCATTTTGTTTATTGGATAAAGCCCTCTCGAGACCATCGCGGTTTTATTATATTGTTTTATCTTGTAGGGTATGACTTCTGTGCAGAAGGACCACGATGTGGGGACAACTCTCAGTGCAATAACTGGGACACGAAGGCTACCTGTGAGTGCAGAAGTGGCTACACACCCATCCAGGGCGACCTTGCCAATTGTGAAGGTAAATCTCTATTACTTTGTATCCTCACTAGCTGGGTATAAAAGGGCATGGCGGTGATTGCATGAAGGTCTTCTCCAGTCCTTAGTCCCGGACGTTACTGATGATGGTTTGTGCAGCTCATGCTGCGTTCTGGAGTTGGATTTGGGAATGGCTAAAGGTAGTCAATACTGAGGAAAATAAGCGGAGAGCTTGCAGGCTGGGGGCCCCGGATTTGGAGGTCTCGCGTGGGCTGTGCGTTGGTCTGTGGTGGTGACAGCTACTGCAGAACAAAGTAAAGGCTCCAGGCACTCAAGGGTTCCAGCTTAGGCAGATTTATTGAAGGAAGACGGCAACAACGTTTCGACCTCACAATGAGGTCTTTATCAAGTCCTCATTCTGGTGACAGCTACTGCAGAACGTGTGGTGAAGCGGAGCTGTCGGTCACGTCCCCCTCCGTGAATGTGCCAGGTACTTCTGGTTCCTGTGGTCTGGTGGTCCTCGGCCTTTGTGTGTCGAGGGGGGGCACATGTATGTGTTGGAAAAATGTTTAAAAGCTGGGGAGCGGGTTCTGTTTCTTGTGTTTATTGTTTATTGACTCAAATCCCAGCAGATTATTTTCTATGACATCGCGAGGAGGCGATGCAGCAGAATTACTGAGAATTAATATCTCGTTGTGTGCCACTGACGGCGGCGCCACGGACCCCGCTGCCAGGAAATTAGGAAGAAATATCTAGTTTGAAGGCATCTTCTTATTTATCTAAATTCAGTCTGCAGAAATGTGTCTGCAAACGGGGGTTTAAACATACGTGGGACCGCCGGCGGATTCTATGTTCTCCATGTACGTGTTGTATGTGTCATGTAGTATGGAAGTGTCATGTGTTCGCGGGAAACGTAATTCTCTTAGACTTTCTATGAGCAGAACCAGAATTCCAGGCAAATGACCCCAAAGGGATGCTTTTTACCTGTTTTTAATACCATTTCAGGGTGACACGTTTCCGGTGAAAATAGAGAACGTTCGCAGCTCTTGGCTGCCATTGTTAGAAAGATTCTGATATATGTCCGGAATATCCTTTATGCGCCGTCAGCTGAAAATGACAGCTTTTATAGGTGAACAATAATTGAAAATGCCAAAGTTTACAAAAAAATACCGTCTCAGAGCCACGGATAATGTCAGCGTTTCAATTAAATGTGCATTGCAGGTGAAGACACAAAACACGCGATTGTAACACGCCACGCAGAACCGCTGCTGATTGGCCAAGCGAACAACTTCGAAATGATACATGAACGAGATATCGGCATCGCTTAGTACCCTTCCCCCATAATACCAAGACACCTCATACGTGTTATGGGAGATGTATGACATCATCGCCACATGCTTCACGTTGCATGTGAATCCCGACGTCTCTTAACACATTAGTTTTATAAAAATGATATTAATCAGATTTTTCTTATTGTTTTTTCTCCCCGGCCTGCGTGTTTTTATCATTTATAAAATATGTCATGGATGAAAGTCCGCAATTTACTTTCTTCTTAACCCTGTTAAAGCGCTTTGTTATCCAGCGGAGAGCGGACGCATTAAACAAATTGTCTGCCTCATCAAAAACCCGCAGTGGTTACAATAACTCCCACAATCTCAGCCGAAAGCAGCTGTGGAGTGTCCCACATTCACTCCGTATGACGCGGAGTGTCCCACATGCACTCCGTACGACGCGGAGTGTCCCACATGCACTCCGTACGACGCGGAGTGTCCCACATGCACTCCGTACGACGCTGAGTGTCCCACATGCACTCCGTACGACGCGGAGTGTCCCACATGCACTCCGTACGACGCGGAGTGTCCCACATGCACTCCGTACGACGCGGAGTGTCCCACATGCACTCCGTACGACGTGAGTGCATGTGTTCACCTTTCACCTGCTTCTGTAAGTTTGGTGGCCGGTTTTTCCGCGCGTTTCACTTTATCTTTGGAGTTATGGCGGCTCGGTTGATATCAGTGAGCCCCATATTTTATTTCCACTCTGTTATCTGCGGCTATTATTATCATTCAATTAAAAATGTCCGGAGTACTGGGAGGCCGTCGCCTGTCACAGCGCATGTATATAATATATATATAAATAATATATGTATCTCTGCCACCGCTATGCTCACGCTGCGCTTTTATACGGTTTCCTAGAAAAATGCTTATTTCTACCCTGCAAAAGCAAATGAAAGTCTTATCTTTACCGGCCTCAATTTCCCATCCGCTTCCCATTACCCAGCTCACAAATCCCACTTTCTGAGCAACGCTGCAATCTCCGGCTTCTCATCACGGGAGCGGGGATTCTAAAAGTGCGGAATCAGCTACAGGCGGCCAGAAAGAACCGAACACAAAGGGCGCATTTTACATTCTACTGACATATCTTCTTCACCATGAAAGAGATCATTCTGTTCACTTATTATTATTATTATTATTATTATTATTTATCCAGACGCATGGATTAAGGGGATCCTTCTATTCACTTATTATTATTATTATTATTTATCCAGACGCATGGATTAAGGGGATCCTTCTATTCACTTATTATTATTATTATTATTATTATTATTATTTATCCAGACGCATGGATTAAGGGGTTCCGTCTATTCACTTATTATCATTATCATTATTATTTATCCAGACGCATGGATTAAGGGGATCCTTCTATTCACTTATTATTATTATTTATCCAGACGCATGGATTAAGGGGTTCCGTCTATTCACTTATTATTATTATTATTATTATTTATCCAGACGCATGGATTAAGGGGATCCTTCTATTCACTTATTATTATTATTATTATTATTATTTATCCAGACGCATGGATTAAGGGGTTCCGTCTATTCACTTATTATTATTATTATTATTATTTATCCAGACGCATGGATTAAGGGGTTCCGTCTATTCACTTATTATTATTATTATTATTTATCCAGATGCATGGATTAAGGGGTTCCGTCTATTCACTTATTATTATTATTATTATTTATCCAGACGCATGGATTAAGGGGTTCCGTCTATTCACTTATTATTATTATTATTATTATTATTATTATTTATCCAGACGCATGGATTAAGGGGTTCCGTCTATTCACTTATTATTATTATTATTATTATTATTATTTATCCAGACGCATGGATTAAGGGGTTCCGTCTATTCACTTATTATTATTATTATTATTATTTATAATGCAGACGCATGGATTAAGGGGATCCTTCTAAATCATCCCATGCATAATTTCCCTTCATACACTATATTAATAAAAGTATTGGGACCGTTGCAGCAAACATGGGATTGGCTGACACAAGAAAAAGTGCTCTAGAAATTAAATACTGTTAAGGTAGACAAGCCCCCTGGACCGGATGGTATACACCCAAGGGTACTGAAGGAGCTAAGCCAAATTTTGGCCCAACCATTATCACTAATCTTTAGGGATTCTTTCAGCTCAGGCATAGTTCCATTAGATTGGCGTGAGGCAGATGTGCCCATATTTAAAAAGGGATCAAAATCTCAACTGGGCAATTACAGGCCAGTAAGCTTAACATTGGTAGTGGGGAAATTATTTGAAGGGTTGCTAAAGGTATACATTCAAGATCATATCTTGATCCATAATCCAATCCAATTGACAGCCCACGGGAGCTTTTCTAGTAAGATCCAGCCGTGGCATTAAGTGCGAGTCCAGAAGAATATATGGCGAGGTTTTTGTAGCGTTTCACGGTCACGGACGAGGCGCTGGATCTGTATGTGAAGTGTTTTAATGGACGGTTACACGTGGGGGCCGTGGTGTGTTCTGCTTCTGCTGTCTCCTTCCTCTCCTGTCTCTCCCCTTCTACCTTTGCCCTTTCTACGGTGTCTGTCTCTTCCCTTCCTCGTGTGTTGACCTCCTTATCCTTCCAGCTTCTGTCTCTCCCTTTCCTCCGCTGTCTGTTTCTCCTTTTCCTCCGGTGTCTGTCTCTCCTTTTCCTCCGGTGTCTGTTTCTCCTTTTCCTCCGGTGTCTGTTTCTCCTTTTCCTCCGGTGTCTGTCTCTCCTTTTCCTCCGGTGTCTGTCTCTCCTTTTCCTCCGCTGTCTGTCTCTCCTTTTCCTCCGGTGTCTGTTTCTCCTTTTCCTCCTGTGTCTGTCTCTCCTTTTCCTCTGGTGTCTGTCTCTCCTTTTCCTCCGGTGTCTGTCTCTCCTTTTCCTCCGGTGTCTGTTTCTCCTTTTCCTCCGGTGTCTGTCTCTCCTTTTCCTCCGGTGTCTGTCTCTCCTTTTCCTCCGGTGTCTGTTTCTCCTTTTCCTCCGGTGTCTGTCTCTCCTTTTCCTCCGGTGTCTGTCTCTCCTTTTCCTCCGGTGTCTGTCTGTACGTTTCCTCCGGTGTCTGTCTCTCCTTTTCCTCCGGTGTCTGTTTCTCCTTTTCCTCCGGTGTCTGTCTCTCCTTTTCCTCCGGTGTCTGTTTCTCCTTTTCCTCTGGTGTCTGTTTCTCCTTTTCCTCCGGTGTCTGTCTCTCCTTTTCCTCCGGTGTCGGTTTCTCCTTTTCCTCCGGTGCCGGTTTCTCCTTTTCCTCTGGTGTCTGTTTCTCCTTTTCCTCCGGTGTCTGTTTCTCCTTTTCCTCCGGTGTCTGTCTCTCCTTTTCCTCCGGTGTCTCTCTCTCCTTTTCCTCCGGTGTCTGTCTCTCCTTTTCCTCCGGTGTCTGTTTCTCCTTTTCCTCTGGTGTCTGTCTCTCCTTTTCCTCCAGTGTCTGTCTGTACGTTTCCTCCGGTGTCTCTCTCTGCTTTTCCTCCGGTGTCTGTCTCTGCTTTTCCTCTGGTGTCTGTTTCTCCTTTTCCTCCGGTGTCTGTTTCTCCTTTTCCTCCGGTGTCTGTCTCTCCTTTTCCTCCGGTGTCTGTCTCTCCTTTTCCTCCGGTGTCTGTCTCTCCTTTTCCTCTGGTGTCTGTCTCTCCTTTTCCTCCAGTGTCTGTCTGTACGTTTCCTCCGGTGTCTCTCTCTGCTTTTCCTCCGGTGTCTGTCTCTGCTTTTCCTCTGGTGTCTGTCTCTCGCTGTCATTGACAGCTGCGGTCTCTTTGAGTTATTATTTATAAGGCTTTAGCGTGTATTTTAGAAATGTTTTCACAGCCGCGCCATGGAAGGCACTTTGCTTCCTCCTGTTAAATGAGCCTTTGTGAGAAATGGCGCCCATTACAATAAGACCGGTAACGCCTGACAATTTGTCTTCACTCCGGGTACCTGCAGAGAGATCTGAGATCCCTGAGTAATAAAGACGCGCATGTACCTCCAGGGTGGAGAGGCCAGAATGTGTATTAAAATATGATGTAGCAGATAGAAAAGCATGTGGTGGTAGTGTGTATGGGGGTGTATAGTGTGTGCGCACATAACATATACATACATGCATACGCCTCTTCCCACACAGTGCCCTCGAGCTGCGCATGCACTCATTGCCGGTACTGACTGTGCAGCCGGACGCCTTCTCTCTGTTGACTAGTTTCATAAAGCTGTTCTGTATGATTTGCTTTTAATCCTAAACTGTAGCTTCTGCGTTTGGCCTGATGGCCGGGATTTAGGGATGAGCTGCCTAAAAACCAATCATAGAAGGACATCTAAGGACACCGGAACGCTGAGGGTTAAAGGAAGGATTTTATTTCATTCCTTCATTCGCAGCCTAAACCCAGAAACTGGCATTCACTAAACACCGAGTTCCAGGAGATTTGTGTTCAAATGAAATGTTACTTCCTAGAAGAGCTGAGCCGGCCCCTGTATAATGTATAGATAAATCAGTGACCGGCCCCTGTATAATGTATAGATAAATCAGTGACCGGCCCCTGTATAATGTATAGATAAATCACTGACCGGCCCCCTGTATAATGTATAGATAAATCAGCGAGCCGGCCCCCTGTATAACGTATAGATAAATCAGTGACCGGCCCCTGTATAATGCATAGATAAATCAGTGACCCGGCCCCTGTATAATGTATAGATAAATCAGTGACCGGCCCCCTGTATAATGTATAGATAAATCAGTGACCGGCCCCTGTATAATGTATAGATAAATCAGTGACCGGCCCCCTGTATAATGTATAGTTAAATCAGTGCCCGGCCCCCTGTATAATGTATAGATAAATCTGTGACCGGCCTCCTGTATAATGTATAGATAAATCAGTGACCGGCCCCTGTATAATGTATAGATAAATCAGTGACCGGCCCCCTGTATAATGTATAGATAAATCAGTGACCGGCCCCTGTATAATGTATAGATAAATCAGTGACCGGCCCCTGTATAATGTATAGATAAATCAGTGACCGGCCCCTGTATAATGCATAGATAAATCAGTGACCCGGCCCCTGTATAATGTATAGATAAATCAGTGACCGGCCCCCTGTATAATGTATAGATAAATCAGTGACCGGCCCCTGTATAATGTATAGATAAATCAGTGACCGGCCCCCTGTATAATGTATAGTTAAATCAGTGCCCGGCCCCCTGTATAATGTATAGATAAATCAGTGACCGGCCCCCTGTATAATGTATAGATAAATCACTGACCGGCCCCCAGTATAATGTATAGAAAAATCAGCGACCGACCCCCTGTATAATGTATAGATAAATCAGTGACCGGCCCCTGTATAATGTATAGATAAATCTGTGAGATGCCCCCTGTATAATGTATAGATAAATCAGTGACCGGCCCCTGTATAATGTATAGATAAATCAGTGCCCGGCCCCCTGTATAATGTATAGATAAATCAGTGACCGGCCCCCTGTATAATGTATAGATAAATCAGCGAGCCGGCCCCCTGTATAATGTATAGATAAATCAGTGACTGGCCCCTGTATAATGTATAGATTAATCAGTGACCGGCCCCTGTATAATGTATAGATAAATCAGTGACCGGCCCCTGTATAATGTATAGATAAATCAGTGACCGGCCCCTGTATAATGTATAGATAAATCAGTGACCGGCCCCCTGTATAATGTATAGATAAATCAGTGACCGGCCCCTGTATAATGTATAGATAAATCAGTGACCGCCCCCTGTATAATGTATAGATAAATCACTGACCGGCCCCCTGTATAATGTATAGATAAATCAGTGACCGGCCCCTGTATAATGTATAGATAAATCAGTGACCGGCCCCTGTATAATGTATAGATAAATCAGTGACCGGCCCCCTGTATAATGTATAGATAAATCAGTGACCGGCCCCTGTATAATGTATAGCTAAATCAGCGAGCCGCCCCCCCCCTGTATAATGTATAGATAAATCAGCGAGCCGGCCCCTGTGTAATGTATAGATAAATCCGTGACCGGCCCCTGTATAATGCATAGATAAATCAGTGACCGGCCCCTGTATAATGCATAGATAAATCAGTGACCCGGCCCCTGTATAATGTATAGATAAATCAGCGAGCCGGCCCCTGTATAATGTATAGTTGTATCAGTGACCCGGCCCCTGTATAATGTATAGATAAATCAGTGACCGGCCCCTGTATAATGTATAGATAAATCAGTGACCGGCCCCTGTATAATGTATAGATAAATCAGTGACCGGCCCCCTGTATAATGTATAGATAAATCAGTGACCGGCCCCTGTATAATGTATAGATAAATCAGCGAGCCGGCCCCTGTATAATGTATAGTTAAATCAGCGAGCCGGCCCCTGTATAATGTATAGATAAATCAGTGACCGGCCCCTGTATAACGTATAGATAAATCAGTGACGCGGCCCCCTATATAATGTATAGTTAAATCAGTGACCGGCCCCTGTATAATGTATAGATAAATCAGTGACCGGCCCCTGTATAATGTATAGTTAAATCAGCGAGCCGGCCCCTGTATAATGCATAGATAAATCAGCGAGCCGGCCCCAGTATAATGTATAGATAAATCAGTGACCGTCCCCCTATATAATGTATAGTTAAATCAGTGACCGGCCCCTGTATAATGTATAGATAAATCAGTGACCGGCCCCTGTATAATGTATAGTTAAATCAGCGAGCCGGCCCCTGTATAATGCATAGATAAATCAGCGAGCCGGCCCCAGTATAATGTATAGATAAATCAGTGACCGTCCCCCTGTATAATGTATAGATAAATCAGTGACCGGCCCCCTGTATAATGTATAGTTAAATCAGCGAGCCGGCCCCAGTATAATGTATAGTTAACCGGTACCCCATTTCTTTTGCACAGGGGCATTATTGTTGCCGTTGGATACGGGTTCTTTTTCTCACGTGTCACTCGGTTTATTGTCGCTCCTTTTATATGAAACGTGTTTGTGTTCCTGAAATGGAAATCACAGATTAATAACGGGTGAGAATGATATAAATTAATGTTTTATTTGGGGCAGAATAAATGTGTTTCAGGCGCGGACCCCCGGAGCTGTAGCGCGCTCTGAAGGTCAGGCCTCGTACTTTCTTCTCAGGTTGGATAAAACGTGGCGGCTCCACGGAGGACGAATCTATTTGGTTTTGTAAAGGTCAGATTTTCAAATCTCTTCCATCTCCGGCATATTTTCGTTTTTTTCAGGAATTCTGCGCACTTTATCTTATTTCTGTAATTATTGACTGAGAAGCCGAGTTCTCGCTTCGCTCGCTGCCAAAGGTCGCGAAGATGGACTTTTCCTGCGGGAGGCGTAGTTGCCGTCCGGCCAGCATCGAGGTGATTGTGACCCTCCGACCCTCGATCATTCCCTGGCGCCCGAGCGCTGGGATAATAAAAAGATTGCGTTCGTTATTCATTCGCTGTTACAAAGTATTGTACGATGAATGAACTCCCTAAATAAGTATCTCTTAAAGGGTTAACGGTTGCTTCTGGTATTTTCTTGTATGTCGGCTCTGCTTGTAACGTTTGTTCCCAAGCTCCGCCGGATGGCACCTTGGGTTCCTGTCACGGTCTCGTCATTAGAGACAGAATATCATGCTGTCTCGTGACTGTCTCAGTCTGTCTATTAATGGACTTATTCCAACCTGTGCAGTTACCGCTCTCTGGTGCAGCTCTCGGGGAGACATGGCAGTGACGCCGCAGAAGGTGTTTGTAGCTGCGCATGTTGGCAGATTATCGCCTCGGGGCCAGGGAGATGCAAGATTTTTCCTTAAATCCTTTCAGACCGTAAATGCCTACAATGAATGAAATGGAAACGGAACCATTAACCCCTTACCCTCCACGCGCTCCAATGTCTGCGCTCTGTGCCCTCATGTGACGGGGTTCATGCTTTGACTTATATGTGGGGCCTCCTAGACACGTTCCAGCCTCACCTTCCCATCCTCTGCCACGTGGCCCTTGGTGCCACCAACCAAGGAACTGGGACGTCTGCGTATAAACCTCCCCGGACGGTCCGTACGCGGCGTCCCGGCGCTCATATTAAGAAACCTTTTACAGAAGTGACTCCCATAAAGCCCCCCTCTCAGAAACCATCTTCATTCACTCCGTCTGTACAAAAGGGTCCAGTCATGGAGGAGACCGCTCGGTGTGTGAAGATTCCTCGTATCCGGCAGCCGAGCCTCGCAGAGGCGGACGCCACGACGTACTTTCTGACCCCGGGAAGCTCCCGGGAACCTGCATTTCCAGCAGAGCCGTGATTACATGTAATTGGTCTGAAAGCCGGATCTCCAGGGATATGTTGTGGTTATAAACGGCTGATGTGTAAACAGGATGATGTAAGAATGAGTTCATACCTGTAACTGCATGTCATGCGGTAAACAGCGCCAAGCCACGCACACGGGACTTACATCAGACGGACATCGCCCCTCGCACGGGACTTACATCAGACGGACATCGGGGACATCGCCCCGCACACGGGACTCACATCAGACGGACATCGACACGCACACGGGACTCACATCAGAGGGACGGACATCGACACGCACACGGGACTTACATCAGACGGACATCGCCCCGCACACGGGACTCACATCAGACGGACGGACATCGACACGCACACGGGACTTACATCAGACGGACATCGCCCCGCACACGGGACTCACATCAGACGGACATCGACACGCACACGGGACTCACATCAGAGGGACGGACATCGACACGCACACGGGACTTACATCAGACGGACATCGCCCCGCACACGGGACTCACATCAGACGGACGGACATCGACACGCACACGGGACTTACATCAGACGGACATCGCCCCGCACACGGGACTCACATCAGACGGACATCGACACGCACACGGGACTCACATCAGAGGGACGGACATCGACACGCACAAGGGACTTACATCAGACGGACATCGCCCCGCACACGGGACTCACATCAGAGGGACATCGCCCCGCACACGGGACTCACATCAGACGGACATCGACACGCACACGGGACTCACATCAGAGGGACATCGCCCCGCACACGGGACTCACATCAGACGGACATCGACACGCACACGGGACTCACATCAGAGGGACGGACATCGACACGCACACGGGACTTACATCAGACGGACGGACATCGCCCCACACACGGGACTCACACCAGATGGACATCGCCCCGCACACGGGACTCACATCAGACGGACATCGCCCCGCACACGGGACTCACATCAGACGGACATCGCCCGCACACGGGACTCACATCAGACGGACATCGCCCCGCACACGGGACTCACATCAGACGGACATCGCCCCGCACACGGGACTCACATCAGACGGACATCGCCCCGCACACGGGACTCACATCAGACGGACATCGCCCCGCACACGGGACTCACATCAGACGGACATCGACACGCACACGGGACTCACATCAGACGGACATCGCCCCGCACACGGGATTCACATCAGACAGATATCGCCCCGCACACGGGCCTCACACCGGATGGACATCGCCCCGCACACGGGACTTACATCGGACGCACATCGCCCCGCACACGGGACTCACACCGGATGGACATCGCCCCGCACACGGGACTCACACCGGATGGACATCGCCCCGCACACGGGACTCACACCGGAGGGACATCGCCCCGCACACGGGACTCACGTCAGACGGACGTCGCCCCACACACGGGACTCACATCAGACGGACGTCGCCCCGCACACGGGACTCACATCAGACTATAAAGATTTTTATAAACCTCCGCGGGGGGCTTTGGGGTGGCAGGAGGAGTGAGACCCGGACCAGTCATTTAACCCTTTCTTGGGGTACGGATCAGTTCAGTATTACTGCACGCGTGACCCTTTGCTTTATATTCACAGGTTATCCATAAATGTAGGAAGATGTTTTTTGCTTCATCGGGGTAATCCGTAACTATGACAACAACCCTGGCTCCAAAGTGTCAGCATCTGCATGGACCAAGCTTCGTTACTAATGAATGGAAAGCATTGTGACAGCCCCCCCCACCCCCATTTCATCTTCATTATGATTTTGATAAATATGGCCGCCGTCTTACATACTCACCGCACTTGCGGTTAAGGATCTGCTTGAATTGACGGCAAAAGCCCCGTCCACCGCTCAGACAATTAACGCTCATAACATTTGGGCAGGGAGCTGGTGTATAACCTGTAAAGATTTATTAAAAACTCTATGGACATGCAAGGGGTTAAAGTTCCAAAATCTCATCTTTGCAGCCACAAGGTCACTGGACGTGGACTCTGAAGATCCTCTCTATCTCTGCTGGGAATAAGGCAGCCTGTCTGGGCAGCTCAGATAATTGATTTTTCCTCCCCTGTAAACTCGTTGGCAGCTTTTTTGTTTGCAAATGTGAACCATAAAGTTTAAATGAAGAGAGGATTTATAGATTTCTGCTCCTCTCCCGTCTGCCGGTTTAAATTCCTCCCAGAGCTCGCTGTATAAATGCTTTGCCAGCAGCCGGGATCGCCTGAGCTCCAATACAAATCACCGGTTTCCTAATTCAAAAGAAATGCAAAGGATACAAAGTGACAAAAAATGAAAATAGCAACAAAATAACCCCTGGGAGGAGGCGCGCCTGCGCAGGGAGAAGGCGCGTCTGCAGCGGGAATGCTGGCTCGGCCTGACCTGGAACGTAATTGGTGAAGCCCTGGGCCCAACGGATCGGAGTAAAGCTGCGGTATTTGGGGCGGCACCTAGAACCCGTATAACGGAACGTATCGCTCCCGGTAAAGTTAGTTTACTTATCACTGATTTCGTTATTGCGGGCAGATTGCCGTCCTGCCTGTAGAGGATGGAATTAAATCGTTTTGGCCATTTTTTTTTATCGCCCGTCTTCAGAAAATGAAGGAAATCTATAAAATGTTCATCAGCTCGGAGTGCCGGGGGCTGTCGGCAGAAGGAATCCCTTTATGTTCTTGATGATGTTCTGCTAATCTTTCCAGGTGCTCAGATTAAGCCGCATGTTCCTGACGCTGCAGAAAACATCTTCCCTGGCTGCACTTCGCAAAATAAATGACTTGTTAGGGAAGAAGCTGCGCATGCATTAATTACACGGGGTCCTGCCCCCTCTGAAACATACGTGTGCCATTCATCATTCCAGGTTCGGCTTTTTATCTGCTTTACGGCTTTGGCAAAGTCCTTTTAATATTTTATCTGCGCCGTGAAGATGTCTCGCCGTATACCGCGCGGGTCTCGCGCTAATTAGTTGGCTTGAAGAGTCCCTTCTTCTTGGTGAATTTACGCTCCTGTGTTGTCATCCGTCGCGTGGTCGCCGTGTTCTGTTGGTAATTAGCAGCGTTATAATCGCTTTCCGCACCGGCAGACAGCGTCGGAGTACGTTATTATGAAGAAGGAGCGTGGAGGAGCCATAAACAACGGGGACGGTTTGGGGGGTGAAGCTTGGAACGGAAGCAAAAACGGTTCAGAGACGAGAAGTTCCCTTTCTGTTCTGCAGAGAAGCCGGAGCGCCCGGGGGGCTCTGGGCTAACAGAAGAGGGGCAACTCGGCAGAGGAGGGAAGCTGCTGCAGGGGTGGCAGAAATGGGGGTCCGGGGCAGAAGTTCTGGACAATGCTAGTCGATTGGTCTCATTGGGCCTCTTGTGGTTTTAAATAATGGCCGACAGGTTGTGGGCCGGTGCCGCGGAGCTCTTTCTCTAGTTGTTACGAAGCTACTCGGCGACTCGTTGATGCCGATCGGTCCCGGCTGGTTGGGGGGGGGGTTGAGAATAGATATTAACATGAAATGATGAATCGCCCTCGTTTCGGGGGCTCATTGTTTGTGGCCCTCGTAGACGTGTCTGTGTTAGAGGTGGTGACCGGCAAACGGTTCCTCTGCTTGTCGATAAGCGCCTGCGCCTGTGTTTGTAAAATGCTGGCCATAAAACCCCTCAGTCATGAAATGGAACAATAAAGTGCGACCCGTTATTTGTTATTAATGCGCCGGAAAACAAGCAAACGCAATATTTTAGCAGTTATTTATAGGCAGGCGCCTATTCCTCAGGCTGCACGTTTGGTGATCCCGGCACAACCAGAGCGCAAGAGGTTAAATGGCAAAATACAAGGAGCGGCATCCAGGCGGAGTACAAATGAAGAGACCGGAAAGCGGCGACTGTCCTGAGCTGGATTTAAGGATCGCTTTCTAATTATACGGTTCATTTAAGAAACACGACACGTTACTAACGGCAGGAACGGGGCTAAAAACGTCATTTACGGATCGGCGGACCAATCGCAGAGCCCCGCGGCGAGACGGCCGTTATACTCTCTCTCATTCCATCTGCAGAGGATTTGGACGGCTTCAGCCCGGGCGGCGGGATAATAACCTCACCCAGCAATGCGCCCTCAGACACTGAAATGGGGGGGCGATGTAATTAAATTCCCCAGTGGGAGGCTGTCGTGGCAGAGGTGATGTACAGAGAGGGGTCAGTGGGCTACGAGTCGCACCGTACCCTCCCAGCCCTATCCTGCTGGCCCAGAGCGCCTGGAAAACGGCTCATAAGAATTACACCGGATTTATCCCTGACCCTGCCGTGTCTGCTACAGTCTGGGTGTTGGCGTGTAGTTTGCGTGTTGATCCATGCTCCATTATACAGCGACGTGTCCAATGGCTTTTATGTGGGCTTGTGTCCTGGGAGTGGCCCCATTCAGGGTTTGGGGCGGAGATTGAAATCTGTGCGCCGGGATAGAGACTTTCTGTATTCTCTCTCAGAATGGAGCGCGGCTCGGAGGAAGAACGAGGCGGCCTCTGTTTGTGTTTGGAGCCATCGGTGAAATAATGAGAGGATCGTAATCGGGCCGGTGAAAGATGAATGGAGCCTCGTTCTGTCCTGCCTAATAGATTTACATCCGAGCGTGCGCGGGGCTGTGCTGTATAAATAGCTCGTCTCCGTGGCTTTATAGAACATTTCCTTATCATCGCTCGTGCCGACAGAGACAAATGAAACGTACAGGAGACCAGCAGAAGCTCTGCAGCCGGACGTGGTCCTGAAAGTGCCCCCTGCAAAGTTTATCAGCTGTTTGTTAAATGCTTTGCTATCTGCCCCGTGACCCCCACGTCCTGACACTGTCACCCCCGTTTCTCAATGTTACCTTCTCTAGGAGGGGGGAATTTCTCCTACAAATCATTCCGATGATGTAGATTGCGGATCACGATGGGTTAATGCATGTTGCATTCCATTTTCAGGGCCTGGACGTCCTCTTCCTGATTGGCCGCTCATCTCGTGGCTTTAATATTTTTTTGCCAGACAGGTAAGGGTGTTTAAGTGGCGTCAATAGAACCTGTGACCGGTGCTGAGTATTGCGCATGCACTCCTGCCTCTGAGAGCTTCCTTCAGAAGATACAGAGTCTCCATCCTCATACATCACAAAATGCACAAAGAAATGCAATTATTGGCTCTCACCGAGTACAAAAGGTGAAATAATTAGATCCTCCGTCTGAAAGTCGCTTCTTTATCACTAGACTCCTGGATGTGAGAGTCGCGAGCGGCCGCGCATGTGTTAGCAGTTAAATCTTATTAGTAAAATGACTGTGAAGCCATTAGAGGTGTAATAGAGGTCTCGGCGTTTGCGGGGGAGTCTGACGAGGATCTGCCTCCATTTAATAAACCCTTAATTTTTCATTTCCATCAAATGAGGTTTTTCTGCCAGACGTCTGTCGGCTTCTTCGGTGTAAAACATGGCGAGCTGAGCCGGCCTGCGGACGTCCGGAGATCCACAACGAACAGAGATTTTCAAGGGAGTCTCGGTTTATCCTGAGCGCATTTTAGAGAAGGCGTCTTTATATCAGGGTATATACTGTTTAATCACGGGCTCGTCACATACAAAAGTATACGGTCTCCACGTACCAAGGTATACGGCGTCTCCGCGTACCAAGGTATACGGCGTCTCCGCGTACCAAGGTATACGGCGTCTCCGCGTACCAAGGTCTACGGCGTCTCCGCGTACCAAGGTCTACGGCGTCTCCGCGTACCAAGGTCTACGGCGTCTCCGCGTACCAAGGTCTATAGCGTCTCCGCGTACCAAGGTCTACGGCGTCTCCGCGTACCAAGGTCTATGGCGTCTCCGCGTACCAAGGTATACGGCGTCTCCGCGTACCAAGGTATACGGCGTCTCCGCGTACCAAGGTCTATGGCGTCTCCGCGTACCAAGGTCTACGGCGTCTCCGCGTACCAAGGTATACGGCGTCTCCGCGTACCAAGGTCTACGGCGTCTCCGCGTACCAAGATCTACGGCGTCTCCGCGTACCAAGGTCTACGGCGTCTCCGCGTACCAAGGTCTACGGCGTCTCCGCGTACCAAGGTCTAGGGCGTCTCCGCGTACCAAGGTATACGGCGTCTCCGCGTACCAAGGTCTATGGCGTCTCCGCGTACCAAGGTCTATGGCGTCTCCGCGTACCAAGGTTTACGGCGTCTCCGCGTACCAAGGTCTACGGCGTCTCCGCGTACCAAGGTCTACGGCGTCTCCGCGTACCAAGGTCTATGGCGTCTCCGCGTACCAAGGTCTATGGCGTCTCCGCGTACCAAGGTCTACGGCGTCTCCGCGTACCAAGGTCTACGGCGTCTCCGCGTACCAAGGTCTACGGCGTCTCCGCGTACCAAGGTCTACGGCGTCTCCGCGTACCAAGGTCTACGGCGTCTCCGCGTACCAAGGTCTACGGCGTCTCCGCGTACCAAGGTCTACGGCGTCTCCGCGTACCAAGGTCTATGGCGTCTCCGCGTACCAAGGTCTAAGGCGTCTCCGCGTACCAAGGTCTACGGCGTCTCCGCGTACCAAGGTCTACGGCGTCTCCGCGTACCAAGGTCTACGGCGTCTCCGCGTACCAAGGTCTACGGCGTCTCCGCGTACCAAGGTCTACGGCGTCTCCGCGTACCAAGGTCTACGGCGTCTCCGCGTACCAAGGTCTACGGCGTCTCCGCGTACCAAGGTCTACGGCGTCTCCGCGTACCAAGGTCTACGGCGTCTCCGCGTACCAAGGTCTACGGCGTCTCCGCGTACCAAGGTCTACGGCGTCTCCGCGTACCAAGGTCTACGGCGTCTCCGCGTACCAAGGTTTACGGCGTCTCCGCGTACCAAGGTCTACGGCGTCTCCGCGTACCAAGGTCTACGGCGTCTCCGCGTACCAAGGTCTACGGCGTCTCCGCGTACCAAGGTCTACGGCGTCTCCGCGTACCAAGGTCTACGGCGTCTCCGCGTACCAAGGTCTACGGCGTCTCCGCGTACCAAGGTCTACGGCGTCTCCGCGTACCAAGGTCTATGGCGTCTCCGCGTACCAAGGTCTATGGCGTCTCCGCGTACCAAGGTCTATGGCATGTACGAAGGTGTACGGTCCCCGCGTACGAAGTCTGATGTCACTCGGCTTGCAGCAGGTACGGCAGATGGGGCGTTAAGCCAAAAGAAGGTTATAAGGATCACCTGTGACTCCTCCATCTTTGTGAATCCCCATAAGGATTGTGCATTCCCTGCATGGAAGCTTCTGGAAGGTCAGTTCTTCTAAGGGTAAATATGGACCTTGTTTTGAGGGATTTCAGCCGTTTTTATTTGGTTGTGCTCAGTCATATAATTCCTCTCGCTGGAGGTTTCTGCGGACGCAGATTGAATGGAGGCCACGGCCCTTCAGGGAAGGCCTCGCTGCGGAGTTTAATGGGTCGTTTTAAACTTGTGACCCGTGTTGGCGTCCTGTGCGGCGGTCTGCGGCTCGCGTCATAAACAGAAAACCTGCGCAGAAATTGCCTTCAACCTGTCTCCTCGATTGGCTCGTTCAATGCGCCGGTGATAAACGGGAACATGTTAACCACAGTAATGCCCTCTGCCACTGAAAGGGTTAAAGACTTTTATTGATTAATTGCTGAATTAACTGACGCCCCCCCCCCCGGCTGATCTGGAGGAACCTCTTTATGATTATTTCATTCACACTTTGGATTGTTTTCGCGTGGAGTTTGCCGATGTATTCGTTTGATATTAACCCCTTAATGACAAAGCCCGTACATGTACGGGCTCAAAATGCATTGTTTTCAATGGGTTTAGGCACCGCCCATTGTCCTTAAGGGGTTAATGTATTCATTTTCAGGGGCACAGGTGGGGGGTGTAATCATAGCAGGACTTATTAGTCTGTGGGTGAAGGATGAACCATCGTGAAGGTGCTTTAAGGTCATAGAGCCCATGAGCCATAAATGTTTAACCCTGTATGGCAGACAGTCTGATCCACAGCAAAAGGGTTGGCTCATAGAAGGCTGCGCATGTGCTATGAAACGGCCTGTTTGCTTATGGGATGTTCAGGGGGGTTCATGCCCTGATCCTTTTTGGGGGAGGTTTGTGGGTGTGCCAGTTGCCCCCCTGTGACAATATAAGTAATTAACCTGCCCTACAAGCAGGCATCAGACCTCATAGTACATGGGCCATGAGCTGACCTGGTGCTTCTGGGTGAATCCCAAATACTCGCTGCTTGTAGCTGACAATCCATCACGTTCTACCTCCCCTACCCAGCGGCGGTGTGAAACGCTGCGTCCGACCCCTCGACCGTCACCGCAGAGAGCGCGACGCAAAACCTTCACCAAACAGCAGGCTTTCTGAATCCGCCGATCATTGCCGGGGTCCCTGGGTCAGACTGTGCGTCTCTCATACTCCACTAAAGGGTTTGGGCTTTAACAACAAACCACAAGAGCTGACATCTCTTTCCTGTGTCTGGGTCCTCATATCCTGGCCCCGGTGGAGCGGCTCAAGTGCTCCAAACTCAGCAACGCTTTATTTGCTAATCCCTACAAATCTTACTCAATGTTCTGCCCCGAGTGCCTCTGTGAGTAGAGATAATTTAACCTCACACCGTGGCAGATTTCAGGTAGTGTTTGTGAGTGTGTGTGTTTACTATAGTGTCAGAGTGTTGTGTATGTGTGTATAGTGCTGGAGTCAGTCTGTCAGTGTGTGTGTGTAGTATCAGTGTGTAGATGTATAGTGCCGGAGTCTGTGTGTGTGTGTGTGTATGTATAGTGCTGGAGTCAGAGTGTGAGTGTGTGTGTGTATGTATAGTGCTGGAGTCAGAGTGTGAGTGAGTGTGTGTAGTATCAGTGTGTGTATGTATAGTGCTGGAGTCAGAGTGTGAGTGTGTGTGTGTAGTATCAGTGTGTGTATGTATAGTGCTGGAGTCAGTGTGTGAGTGTGTGTGTGTGTGTATGTATAGTGCTGGAGTCAGTGTGTGTGTGTGTATGTATAGTGCTGGAGTCAGAGTGTGAGTGTGTGTGTGTAGTATCAGTGTGTGTGTATGTATAGTGCTGGAGTCAGTCTGTGAGTGTGTGTGTGTAGTATCAGTGTGTGTGTATAGTGCTGGAGTCAGTGTGTGAGTGTGTGTGTGTGTGTGTATGTATAGTGCTGGAGTCAGAGTGTGTGTAGTATCAGTGTGTGTATGTATAGTGCTGGAGTCAGAGTGTGAGTGTGTGTGTGTAGTATCAGTGTGTGTATGTATAGTGCTGGAGTCAGTGTGTGTGTGTGTATGTATAGTGCTGGAGTCAGAGTGTGAGTGTGTGTGTGTGTATGTATAGTGCTGGAGTCAGAGTGTGAGTGTGTGTGTGTAGTATCAGTGTGTGTATGTATAGTGCTGGAATCAGAGTGTGAGTGTGTGTGTGTAGTATCAGTGTGTGTGTGTGTATGTATAGTGCTGGAGTCAGAGTGTGAGTGTGTATAGTTCTGGAGTCAGAGTGTGAGTGTGTGTGTGTGTATGTATAGTGCTGGAGTCAGAGTGTGAGTGTGTGTGTGTGTATAGTGCTGGAGTCAGTGTGTGAGTGTGTGTGTGTGTACGTATAGTGCTGGAGTCAGAGTGTGAGTGTGTGTGTGTGTGTATGTATAGTGCTGGAGTCAGAGTGTGTGTAGTATCAGTGTGTGTGTGTATGTATAGTGCTGGAGTCAGAGTGTGAGTGTGTGTGTGTAGTATCAGTGTGTGTATGTATAGTGCTGGAATCAGAGTGTGAGTGTGTGTGTGTAGTATCAGTGTGTGTGTGTGTATGTATAGTGCTGGAGTCAGAGTGTGAGTGTGTATAGTTCTGGAGTCAGAGTGTGAGTGTGTGTATGTATAGTGCTGGAGTCAGAGTGTGAGTGTGTGTATGTATAGTGCTGGAGTCAGTGTGTGAATGTCTCGTGCTGCATGGTGTTAGCGTGTGTAAATGTGTACGGCAAGGCTCGGAAAAAACCCACACTCCGGGAAAATAAAAACATGTTTGAGGAAGAAAAAAAAATCTGGCTGCGAACTTTTGGGCTGTCGGCCCCTGGAGTAATGGACAAGCGTTAAGATTTCTGGAGAGATGCGCATGGACAGGGTCAGAAGATTCACGAACGGGCCGAACGGGGCCGATCTGCCGGCAGGTTCTCTCTTTCTATAATCCTCGTCCAACATTCTGTCCATAAATAGCGTCTCACGCCGGCGATTTTATTACCCGTAATACTCGAGTATTTAACGTCCTGTTTTTAGATTTCTTTTTGAATTTGTTTTCTATAATTATGGTCCTCGTTTCTGGCTGAGAGATAATGATTTTTTTTTACTATTTCTTTTATTTTCAGTTATTTTAATTTCTGGTAATTTGGGGTCCCCCCAAAGCCATAAACCATAAGAAAGGACCTCGTAAAGGATCATTTCTGTGCTCCGCTCACCGCATCGCACCAATTCTTATTTTAATTGCTTTGCTTCTGGCAATGAAAGCAAACACGTGTCTGCAGATAACACGCATGTCACAAATACTTTAGTTCACGCATGTAACATATCTGTAGCATGTCTTTGATGTCTTTGTGTGTAGGGAATAAACCCCTGAGCAGTCACAGTCCGTGTAATTTCTATAAATAATGTAATATCTGGAAAAACTATATCGGCGTAGGATAATATAACGACCTCGGAAAAGCTTTCTTAGAGTGTTCGTACGTAAACGCTTATTCGTCAGCCGAAGTCCCCCGGCCGCAGCTCATCGTTATTTCCCTGCCGGAGCGGCTGCCGTAGGTATACTCGGTACCGCTGTCTGTGTAGCAAGGAGTTCATTGGATGGGGAGGCTTGAGCTGGGTCTCGGCTTTCCCCGCCAGGCAATTTTCTAGTTTGTTAATTGCCTGGAAAGTGAGCGATTTAGTCCATCACGGAGCGGGCAGGAATCCGCCATCGTCTGGGCTATTTATCGGTAACTTAGTTACAAATTGGAAGCATTTATGGGATTGATGGCTTTGATCCCTTTGCGGATCTGAGCTCCGTAATGGCAAAAATCGCAATGTTTTCATCTGCATTTCATTTTTCAAAGAGTCCTTCAAAACGGCGCGCGAAAGGTTGCTGAGGGCGCGGGGATCGGAGATCAATTATACGAGTGCCGCGGCCAATTTATCATCAGGTGATAGCATCTTGGTGGATTTAAGAGAGGAGCCGAGTCAATATTACAGGACGTAGACAGGACACAGAATGTGCGTGAGGGTCTGAGATAAAAATGTGACGGCGGGAGGAAGATAAATGGGGATGGAGCCAAGTGTTTTAATGTAATTGCTCTGGGTATTGTCATAATCTTAAAGAAGCCATTAATCCCGTTTTCATCCCGCCCCATTAGCAAATCAGATAAATGCACGCGCATTCCGTTAACGGCAAAGCGCATTCATTTCAATGGAGCGCCACTTCTGCTCTGAGTGCCAGCGATTAAACGCCGTATGCGCCGTCAGCTCCTGGGTTCAAGGACCCTGAAGATAAGCGATAAGAGTTTGAACGCGTTTCCAGCACGCCATTCATCTGAGGAAGCTCGTTAATTGGCGGCAGAAACGGCGAGATAGAAATCTGCATAATTCAGACCCAGAAATTATAAAGAATGAACACAGTCAGTACCATAAAACATGGAGTAAGCGGGGGGGGGGGCACTGCACAATGGGTAGACAGGACATAAGCAATAATATATAACATAACAATTTGTGAGGAGGGCCCTGCGCAGGAGCTTACAATCTGTATAGAATAGGATACAGAATTATTTAGGTTTTCCTGCTTTGTGTGGCTGTAAAACGCTCAAAGTCAGCCATAAAACCTTGTGGCCCTGGGAATCCAGCCGTAGGATCCTGTGGCCCTGGGAATCCAGCCGTAGGATCCTGTGGCCCTGGGAATCCAGCCGTAGGATCCTGTGGCCCTGGGAATCCAGCCGTAGGATCCTGTGGCCCTGGGAATCCAGCCGTAGGATCCTGTGGCCCTGGGAATCCAGCCGTAGGATCCTGTGGCCCTGGGAATCCAGCCGTTGGATCCTGTGGCCCTGGGAATCCAGCCGTAAGATCCTGTGGCCCTGGGAATCCAGCCGTAAAATCCTGTGGCCCTGGGAATCCAGCCGTAGGATCCTGTGGCCCTGGGAATCCAGCCGTAGGATCCTGTGGCCCTGGGAATCCAGCCGTTGGATCCTGTGGCCCTGGGAATCCAGCCGTTGGATCCTGTGGCCCTGGGAATCCAGCCGTAAAATCCTGTGGCCCTGGGAATCCAGCCGTAGGATCCTGTGGCCCTGTGAATCCAGCCGTAGGATCCTGTGGCCCTGGGAATCCAGCCGTAGGATCCTGTGGCCCTGGGAATCCAGCCGTTGGATCCTGTGGCCCTGGGAATCCAGCCGTTGGATCCTGTGGCCCTGGGAATCCAGCCGTAGGATCCTGTGGCCCTGGGAATCCAGCCGTAGGATCCTGTGGCCCTGGGAATCCAGCCGTAGGATCCTGTGGCCCTGGGAATCTACCCCTAAAACTTCTGAAGGTGAGATAAAATTGAGTTTCCTTACTTCATAGCCAGACATGCTGAGATTGGGGCAAAAATACAAATCAGACTGCTCTTCTCGCACATAATATTCACATTATTGGAAACTTCTGTTTCATTACTATTACGCCTGTAACCCTTTCTTAACCCTGACATCACCAGTAGGATCAACGGAGAACAATATACTCCAAATGTTACTTTTCCAGAGAAAAAATCTTTGTGGTGGTTGGAGATTTTTTGGGCCATTTCGCGGGATATGCAGAAACCCAGAACATTTACAGAATCCTATAAATTCTAGCTTCAATGCGGGTCTGCCGCCTAGAAAGAACCTGCGGCCGATGGAGATGGAAGAATTGACCCCTGTCTCTCCTGGAGGTTTAATTAAAATTCCTAGTGTCGGGATTAACCCCTTCCTTGCTGTGGGTAATTCTGGTCCGAAATTGATTCGTTGTTGATACAGAGTGTCACGGAGCTGGCTAGTCCGACCGACTACCTCCGCTGTCTTGTGCTCCCTTAGCCTGGGACAACACACTTTCCCCGGTTCCCCAGTCACTCGCCGAGACTCAGTATCGGGTAAAACCAAACGAAGACTGATTTATTTCTCACACACAGAACTGGATATATCCAGCAAAACACATATTTACATAAAACAAGATATTGGGACACAAACAACCCCCTTAATCTGCCTCCCAGAGACAACAGGGGCAGTAACGGGATTCACAATACAATAGGTGGGGGGGAGACTGATTTATACAACATTAAACTGAAACAATGGCGGCCTCTCCCTGGTGGCAGATCCTGGCTGTCTGCCGGAGATAATCCCCTCAGCCAGTGATGAGATGATACTGCTGGGGGTAGCCACAGAAGGCTTTACAAACCCAGGGCCCGTAGTCAATAGGGAGGAGGCTGGCAGTCAGGCCTCTCCAGTGGTCCCAGTGATGGAGGCTTCCGTCACACAGAGGTAATGGGATACTCTGCACACAGTATAATCTGAGAACAGGTAACCCTTCGTGCACTGATTACTGGTGGGTTGAGTGTTCGGTGTTTGTCTTTATTATTATGATATTAGGCAGGAGTGTTTTAAATATTGTAAGACGCGTCTTGTCTTTGTAGAGTAACTCCCATCATGAGCCTGGCTCTTTAAATTATTATCATTTTATATTAATATTATAATCGTTATATTGTCTTCATAAGGAGAAATCTGTTCATAAATCTGCCTTGAAATTCAGTTCTTTATCACATTTATTTTCTCACGGCCCCCAAGTAATTTCATGTTGGCCCCTAAGGCAAAGCTTGGGCTTGTGCCGTTTGGGCCTGGGGATCCGTGTCTGTCTCTATGTGTCCTGGAGTTCCGTTAAAAGAGTTTTCCTGTCTATTGTAGGAAACATTTCTATTTCCGGCCGTTTCTTGCACCAATTTGTCAACTTTCTTCTTGTTTGTGTCTTGTTCTCAGACATTGATGAATGCGCTGCCAGGATGCATTACTGCCACGCCAACACGCTATGTGTCAACGTGCCGGGATCGTACCGCTGCGACTGCCTGCCTGGCTACATCCGGGTCGATGACTTTTCCTGCACAGGTAAGAATTACCGTTCCTCGTGGCGGCAGGTTCCCATGAATAGCGTGGCCTAAAGGTATAACGAACGTCTTGAGTGATTATCTGTACCTAATGAACCTGCTCGCTGTAAGACTCGTGACGCAATGCGCTTTCTGTATTATGCGTTGGGGATTTGGTGGTCTCCCTGCGATGTCGGTGAGCTTTGGCTGTTTTTTTGTCTGGTGTGGCTTCCGACCCCTATTTTTAGCTGATAGTTGCAGTTACTGACACGATGGGGGGTCGTGGAACATAATCATTATTGCTGGCGCCATATGGGTTATGAAGAAGCTCGTCCTCAGATGTCTCCAAGACCTCCGGAATCCCGGAACCAGCAGCGTTCTCTCGTACCCCGCCATCAACTTCCAGCCAAATAAACCAAAATGAAATATTTACATGACTAATAAAATTCTGAGGAATTAAGATAATAAAAAATAAACAGAAAGTAAATCTTAACTCCTAATGAGACGACTAAAATTGGGAATTCCGTAAAACAGTTACGATTTTAGTTGTTTCATTAAAAGTTCTGTTTTGGCAAAAGATCAGTTTGTGTGGGAATTGCTTTGATATTTTGTGGCGCGGCACTTATCTTCATTCCACTGACATCTTTACTGAGGTATCATGGGAAATGAAGGGACATTTGCATGAAGAGCCCTGGCTCCGCCTTCATTGGTTGCCAGAGAGGGAAAATTGATTATTAAATAAAGAAAATACCGAGTGACAGGCGCTTTATGTGGGATGTGAGGTGACTGAGGTAGCGTCAATGCTTCGCCCTCTTTTTCCCTCAAATAAATACACAAAGTAAATAATGTAATGATTTATTATAAAGTCAACTATGGAAACATTTTGGCCACGGTGCAGTCCGCTTTACGCCTTCCACACCGTGACACAGGTATAAATATTTATTTATAGCAGAAACATACATTATTTGAAAACACATTATAAACATAATATATAATATGGCGATGCACGTGCCGCACCACCGGACCCACTTGCGACACGTGCAAGTCTTACATATAACTAACAAGTGTTAGCAAGAATCTAATCCACTAAACTGTTAACGACGACTTCCATAACCGTAAACTACCGACCCGGCTGGCACAGGCGTAAAACCGTCAAACTGTAGAGACCACCGGCGTCCCCTGCACGGCAGCCACTGCCACGGCTGGATTCACCAAGCCACCAGCACAAGGAGTGTCCTGCACTTAGGCCGAGGGCCTGTGCACCACGAGTCAAACCACACCTAAAGGTCCACTAATTGGACGGTTGTGATATCCTAACGTAATAATGCAACGGTGAGAGGGACTGAGCAAACTGACCAGGGACACTTGAAAAGCATGAAGCACCAACTTCATATTCCAAGAAGCCGTGTGATAAATGTGAAACGGCACCTCAGAGGTACCATCCAGCGGAGCGCTCCGCAGTAAGCCGGAATCCGATTCGCTGATGCAGCTTCTGTCCTGATTCCTGACGATTTAACGGCTGCGAGAATTGCTGTGATTTATCAATTCCACTGTAAATTTTAACGGCTCCCCCTTCATGTTTGTTTTTTGGGCTTTTTGCCGCTTCTGTTTCCTCGGTTTGTTTGTTTTTTTCTTTAAGAAATAAAACAGTTTGATTTCCTGGTTCGGTCTATCCGTCTAACGCTAATAACGCCATTTGTATGGAAATATTCTCTTTATGAGCAGGAGGGAAGCGGATTCATTGAACGATCACCGAAGTTGCCGTAATTTATGGGGAAAATATTGCACCGTTTGTCACAAATGAACGGCCCGGTGTAATGTACGAAGCGCACCCGGTACGGATGCCGGGCCCCGGTACGGATGCCGAGGCCGGGCCCCGGTACGGATGCCGAGGCCGGGCCCCGGTACGGATGCCGACGCCGGGCCCCGGTACAGATGCCGACGCCGGGCCCCGGTACGGATGACGATGCTCAGCCCCGGTACAGGTGCTGATGCCAAGTGCCGGTACGGATGCCGATGCTGGATCCCGGTACGGATGCCAAGCCCTGCTACGGATACCAATGTCGAGCCCCAAATACAGAGCTACTGAGCCATTTGCTTGTTCAGAACGGTTTTCCGTTACGCCGGAGTCAGGCGCTAATTCTTTGACGCAGCTTGGGAGAACGTTTTAGTAAGAAAGGGACCCTAAGCCAGGTTCTTGGAGGTGGTTAGATTCCTCTTATTCCGCCCCCCCTGGATTTTTGCATTCTGTGGCATTCTGTTTCATTACTATTACCGTACTTCTGTTTCATTACTATTACACCTGTAACCCTTTCTTAACCCTGACATCACCAATAGGATCAACGGAGAACAAAACACTCCAAATGGAGATTTTTGGGGCCATTTCGCGGGATATGCAGAAACCCAGAACATTTACAGAATCCTATAAATTCTAGCTTCAACGTGGGTCTGCCGCCTAGAAAGAACCTGCGGCCGATGGAGATGGAAGAATTGACCCCTGTCTCTCCTGGTTTAATTAAAATTCCTAGTGTCGGGATTAACCCATTCCTAGCTATGGGTAATTTTGATCCGAAATAGATTTGTTTTGTTAATATTGTTATTTTTGTTAATATATTGTTAAGACGCCCCACCACGTGATTAGTTATATGCCGGCGTGTCGCCATGACAGCCCTGGCTTTTTTTCTTGACGTTTGGGCCGTTACCGTGATCTTCTGTGATTCCCTGATGAGCTGCGTTTGGGGCAGAACGCGATTGTGCTCCGAGCTGTTTATCCGTGTTTCTCGTATCAGATCCTTGTTATGGCGCCGGGGGACGCGCTGTGATTCCTGATATTATTCTGTTACCGGTTTGCTCAGAATTCTCAGTTCCCCTTGACCTATATTCATTAGTAAAGTTATGCTAATCTCTCTCTCTCCGCACGCGGCCGCTATGAGTTGTGAATTATAATTTACTCGTACAGAAGAGCGGGGTCTGCGATGTTGGTTTCATACGGAGCCTCCTGTTCCTGCGGATAATTTGCATGTTTGTGTTCCTCTTATGCTGTGATTAGCGGAGAGGGGGCAGCAGGCGAGAGCTTCCCCGACACAGGCTGAGTGTGCGGTGAGGGTCCTCCGGGGTCTGGGTCGCGCTGCTTAGGTCTCGGTACGTGTAGCGCATGGGCTACGGTCTGAATTTCCGTAGACTGATGGAGATTAAAGGGTCAGATACCTTATGTTTAAAGCCCGGCTGGAAGTGTAATAATGGAACCAGCGGGATCCGTGGACGGTACATTGTGCTTGTGTTTTTAGGACAGACATAAATTCAGGTCTTCTATTCACGTCATGCACGAAACCGGAGTGAAAATGTTCTGTTGATGAGTATTCGGAGAGCGACATCAACTCCTGGTAACGATTCCAGCAAATATTCCAGCAAAAAACCACAACTGGACCCGGTCTGCCTCAGCCGCCATATTATTTGGGTTCAGATAACGGACCGATATGTTTTCATCCTCTGTGATTATATAGATTTTCAATCATTCTATCGGATATACCTGCGGGCTTCTATTCGGGAAATGCAAAGGTCCAGAGGAGAGGCAGCATCTGTCCCGGGAATCACCTCTGAGTGTCAGCCTTTTGGTCAGGAAAAGGTAGAGAAGCCAAATCGGCCTCGTTAACAAATGCCGCAGGTTTGAGGAAAGTCTGGAGACGCCTCAGATTTGCGGCATCTAGAGAATGATTCCAAGGTTATGGAATAGCGTGTGGGAGTGCATGTCTCCTGCGTGTCTCCTGCGTGTCTCCTGCGTGTAACGATATGTGGGGTAAGAAGAACAGCCAAGAGAAGGAATGTGGAACGAATGCCAGGCGTAGGCGATGGTCTCGATCCATGCCTGTGGCCCCCTGTGTGATGTTATCTGCTGTCAATAAGCTGTATCAGTAAACTTTTTCACCCACAATCATAGTAAAAGGAACTAACCGGTCTCGCCTTTATTCTGCCGGTTACCACCCATTAGTAAACCGTGAACCTGCTTCTTTAATTCACTCGACAAATGATTTGTTCACAAATGTCAGCAGATTGATTCTTGGTTGCATCTCTTGCTGACGGCTGCTTGGCTCTCAGTCTGGCCCCCAGCTTTGCTGATGCGAGTTTTCTCTATGAGCTGTGGATGTGTCCGTGAGAAGGGGTCCCAGAGCCTATTCTGTAAGTGACAGTTTGCATGCGCTTGCATTTTATTCGCATTGAACTTGGCCACCGGGACACAAAGTCTGAGCCGAGCCCGGCGTTTGCTCGTCCGTGCCATGCCAGCTAATACCAAGTTGGTTTGGTTCCAAGACGCAGCCTCCTGACCCCGGCAGAGAGTACAGCGCGTGACAGACATATGCTTCAGTTATCAGCGGGAGCCGACGGGGCCGCGTGGCCAGCGCTCACTCCAGGCTACCAACGAAAAACACAGCAGGACTCCTCAGGTATCAATAAAGGAGGTTAGTCCTCCGAACCAGATGGGAACTTCACCACGATGACCACAATCTGGGTTTTAATGTTAAATAAGATTATTGTCCAAGAGCCAGAGACGTATTTACCTCTTATGTGCCCCAGGCCTGACCCAGGGCAGTGCCTCGAGTATCCCCTCCATGATCTCCGGAGTGCCAGGATGTGACATCATATCCTGGCACTCAACGTCCTAGGGGGCACACGGAGGGCTATGGCAGTCCATTAGGCAGCGTTTTGTGGCATTAGCATTGCTATGGACATGGCCTCCAGAAGCTTATCCCTTCCTATAAAGTTTTTTCAGGGTTTTGTTGTGACTGGAGTAGTAGTTAAAGCTGCTGTCCCCCTGCTAAGTTTCACACTTTTGGAACCGAGTGCAGCGTAAGAAGTATTCATTCCAGTCCTGCCGAAGGTTGGAAAGTAATCCTTTTATCTGTGAGACGTGACGTTAGGAGGAATATTCCAGCATGCATTCTTTGCTCATTTTTTTGGCTGGTACGACGATGGTTAGAAAAACGAAGAAAATCCTGAATAATTGTTTTCAGCAAATTAATTATTACTTCAAGAACATCAACACGTTTCTGCACTCGGCCCGGCACATTCTTAATGTTGCTTTTTATAATCATTTTGCAAATGAATGCCTCCTGTTAATGGGTGCTGATTGTATTAGCGTTCCTGTCACAATAATTCATTTAGTGCTGTTTGTAAGCGCCGTTCCGATGGTTAATGGAGAGCTGGACGCACGTTATATATTCTACACCATACTGAATGGGAACCAGTTCCGCGTTACACGCAGAGAAGACGACCGGTCACAGTCCATTCAGTCCGGTCATGAAGCGAGAGACTTTGTGGGGCGTCATTGTCGTAAATTTCCCTGGGTATCCAGGAGTCCCAGCAATCAATACATTTTGCCCCCAGTCAGTTTCCCTGATACCCCATCCACTGGCATTTGGGTGATCGGGGACATTTTGTCACCATGTGCTTGGCCAGTCTGTGGAGGTTTGAGGATTATTACAAGGTTCCTCCAGCAGACCCCCAGTATGTGAGGTCATGGGGCAGAAGTGCAGACGACTCCATGTCCCCATCCTCAGGGTATATACACCCAGTGCCCAAACTGCAGCCACGGATACATTGTTATTATGTGTTGGCTATAAGGTTGTATGTTCTCAGCAGGATATCTGCTGTATGTGGCAGTTGTGGTGTTTTGTGTGGGTTGAAGGCACTTATTCTGGATTTCTTGTCCCTTGACGCAGTATATTACTCGGTTTTTTCCTGCCGCAGATACGGACTCATTTATTTCCTGACAAACAGAATGTGGCCTCACCTTGAAACTTCTGCTCCCAGCAGAGCTCTTTCCACATTTTCTATACAAGATTTATTTCCTACTCTTAACCTGGCAAAGAATGATTTTAAATTGTGACCGTCGGACAGAAGGAAGGAACGGCCGTGCGTTCCAAGATGCAGACACTTCATATTTTACCGAAGCATTACCGGCCGGCTCCAGGACTTGGCTTATCTGTGGAAAACGACAGCTCTTGGAGGTCATTGGAGAATTGATTTGTTGACCGGCAGCCGGACACAAAGTCTCTATGAGAAGGGCTGGTGCTGCTGGGCAATAGGGGTCTCCTTGTCCTAATAGGATCCAGAATTATTTTAGGTGTTTTTTGGAACATGCACATCATAACGGTCTTGAAGTCTGTTGGAAATGTCTATTATTATATATATCTATATATAAAACCTACAATGCGCATGCGTGTGAGAAAAATGTTGGCTTAAGCAGAGTGTCTACAAATTTCACTTGGATTGCCGCACGTTTTATGGGCTTTATGAGAGATTCACAAATTGAGGATTATTTAGCTTTAAATGGCGGAATGTTTGCGCTTCTTCTTCTCTATTAAAGCAGCTGCTGAGTTATGCAGACCGGTGCGTTAATGTGAGCCTCAAGACACATCATATGTCCACAGAGAGTGACGTCAAACTAACCCCTGACCTCAAACACAACTAACTTCTGATCAGACAGCTAGTCCCTGACCCCAAACACTGCTACCCCCCGACTCCAAAAACTGCTACCCCCAACTCCAAAAACTGCTACCCCCAACTCCAAACACTGCCAACCCCCCTGACCCCAAACACTGCTAACCCCCACTCCAAAAACTGCTACCCCCTCTGACCCCAAACACTGCTAACCCCCCTGACTCCAAACACTGCTAACCCCCCTGACCCCAAACACCGCTAACCCCCTCTGACTCCAAACACTGCTAACCCCTCCACTCCAAAAACTGCTACCCCCAACTCCAAACACTGCTACCCCCAACTCCAAACACTGCCAACCCCCCTGACTCCAAACACTGCTACCCCCAACTCCAAACACTGCCAACCCCCCTGACTCCAAACACTGCTACCCCCAACTCCAAACACTGCCAATCCCCCTGACCCCAAACACTGCTAACCCCCACTCCAAATACTGCTAACCCCCTCTGACTCCAAACACTGCTCCCCCCTCTGACTCCAAATACTGCTAACCCCCCTGACCCCAAACACTGGTACCCCCAACCCCAAACACTGCTAACCCCTCCACTCCAAAAACTGCTCCCCCCCTCTGACTCCAAATACTGCTAACCCCCCTGACCCCAAACACTGCTTCCCCCTCTGACTCCAAACACTGCTAACCGCCCTGACCCCAAACACTGCTAATCCCCTCTACTCAAAAAACTGAACCCCGCATGTAACGTTATGTAGACAAGTAGGAGTAACGCCGCTAAATGTCAGGATGGCGCTGTGTTGGGTGCCGCGTCTGGTCACTGATGCTGCTGCTTCGTGGTTCATCATCAAACTACCCAAACAAAAACAGCACTGTGTCCTCCTCTCACTAACTACACGTGTCACACGTATGTGCACACCGCTGTAACGCACAAAGATGTTCTGCTAAACACCGGCTGTCATGGGCCTTATTTAGATGATGATTACGTGATATGTGATTTAGGTGATACGTGATAAAATGGCACATACTCCCGGCGGTTACTTTGTTGGCGCCAGCGATCTGTAATTCGTTTGTCTGGAACGTAACCGTGGAAACCCCCGGACGACGCTCTCCTTCATGTACTGGCTTATGGGCAAATACTTGTATTTTCAAACCCCTGAAAGAGAAGCCGTTAAGTCCTCCTGATTGTCTGTATTAAGACTTCATCATCTTGTGTTGCCGCGCATGCTTCATTCCTGCACGTGTCTTTTCACATTTATAATGAACATAGAAAGTCGCAGCAAATGAGTTTGATCCGAATATCCTCCTTCACACCAACCGGCTTTGTGACGGCGTCTTAGATTAATTGGAATTCATGCAGAATTTTAATGAGGGAGAAATATTCTTGTTAATTGGTCCACCGTTATTTTCCTAGGACACTGTAGCGTATTCAGGTCGTTCATTTGCATCTGACACAGTTTTACATTAAATTTCAACCTTTCTTCTCCAGAAGATTGTGTCGAGGTCACCAGATAAACTTTACAATCTGGCAATTAATTTGCGATTCAGCTGGGAATGTAGACAGAGATCCGTCGCCCAGTAGCTAATAGATGTGTGTATGAATGCCTGATAACGGGGTAATTACAGGGTCAATTAGGGAGCGTACGCCCTCCCCAGACAGGTTCAATCCACACCAGCTCCTTCTCTTTGCCCCAGTAAAGCGCCTTCTGTAACAGATCGCCAGACGGGGCCTGAATCTGGTTAAAGTCCTCGGTTTTCCGTTTGCTGAGAATCGGGATTTACATTTTCTGGTTTCGTTCTGGGAAAATACATCAGAAAATCCCGTTTTACTGAGTTTGCTGAATGCTTTGGGTAAAAGACGCGAGCGTCCTCGGGAAATAAAAAGCTCCTTCCAACCCAGCGATCTCCCCCAAACAGTCTGAAACGAGGGGTTCTCCTTTGCATGTTCCGTCCCTTTAACGTTTGACTTTTTTATTTCAGACGCTTGAATCTCATTTTCTGAGTTCTGAATAATCTGCCGCGCAGGATCAGCCGCGTAGCCGTAGTTCGCCAGTCCGCGCACGCACACTTTGTTTGTCTGAATTTGTTAAACAGACACGGTTTGGTTTATAACATCCTTAACAATCTATATAAAGAGGACCCGTTGTGGATTCTAGTCTTTAATACATAAGTAGAATGTTATTACTGTCTCATCAGTGATTATTATCGGTGTCTTGTACGCGAGCAACCAGCTATAAATCATTTCAAATTAATTTGCTGTTTGAGTTACAGGCAGCCCTGAGTATTAATCTCCAGTCCTGTCTCTGTGTATTTGGAATATTTATATCATGAATTTGTGAGGCTGGAGGGAGGATAAATCAGATATTCACAAGCGCATTATTTGTTCTGCTCCCAAAAACTGTGAAGCCGGGCAGCGCATGCCCTTCACTAGCAGGGTGATAAATCACATTAAAGAGCCGCGTGTATCGCACTATGATGTGTGTTATGGAATACACAATCACACGCATATGATGCTCAGATTAAGGGAGAAGCCGGTTAAATCCTCGCCTCGGCTGAGATACATATTCATGGGACGGTCCGCCTGAAGGATTCGTTGGTGTGAATTCCGAGCCTCATTGATATCCCGGAGTTCCAGGGATCAGGATCCGCATTCTAATGGTCAGTTTCACGCGCCTGCGAAGGACGTTTTAAAGACTCGGTGTGTTGGAATGAAAGGGTTCCGAGTGTCTTTATAATAATAATACGATTAATATGTTTTAGAATTCAGATGAGTTTCTCTGGCTGTAACACGGACAGTAATTGGATTCGGGTCACACGTCGGATAACACAGCGGTCAGTCCTGGGGCGAGAGCGTAGTCAATGTTAGAATGACACCAATAAAGTGACAGTGTGGTACATGTTAGCATGTCGCCTGTTTCACACGTGTGCTATCATCACACGTGTGAGTTCAATCCAATGACCGATTGTCGCGAGCAACCCCCGTGTAATAACCTTTCATTAATGTGTAGATATACAATGAGCGTGTAACTCACATGTACCTGTTGTCTACATACATGCTTTATTGTGTTGGTTTCACTCTATAGTCAGGGCAGATGTTTCCCGTTTAACCCGTATCATTTCCATGTTAGCAAAGAGATTTTCTTTGTTTTTTCTTCTTTTTTGGGGTAAATGTCATGATGTGTTAATCAAAAAAGCTGAGAACGACTCTGCTTGAAACAATGTGTTGACAGAATAACTTTTGTGTGCTGATTTCCCAGCTTTTTACACTGTTATTTATTTTTGTACCAAGAGCCAATTATCCCCTGACGCAGCGCCATGCGGTGCTTCACAGACAGGAGCTTCTAGCGCTTTATCCCCAGAGACAAAGATTCAAGTCTCCTGGCGAGTATCTGCCTCTGGATTCTGCTCCTGCCGCCTCCTGGTGGGTGCCAGGTTCTAGATTCTGTGTCACGGACTGGGTCCAAGCTGGTGACTGGAAGGACCCAGCGCGCCCGATGGTTGTGTGCAGGAGTCACGATGCAGCAGTGGAGTCTGGGGCAGGGCCTGGTGCAGGGTGACCACACTCGCCCAGGCGTTGAGCACCTAGGAAGTGCAGCCAAACACCAGCGCCCTGATATGGCAGCAGATGGAGTCCAGAACAAAGCGAATCCTGCAGGCACCCTGGAGCAGGCATGAAGCATAGCACATAGATCACGAGCAGGATGCTGCAGGCTGGGAGAATGAAGACTAAGCAAAGGGTTAATGTAGCAGACACATAACAAGCAAGGAAAAGGGAGACCAGGCAAGAAACATGATATGAGATATACACGAGAAGTGGCTAGAAACATGACATGAATAGCGTAAAGTATAAACAGGCACAAGACAAGGAATAAACATAACCTGACAAGACATACATGGTACAGGGCACAACAAAGGACAGGGAAGAAGGCAAGGAACACAGGGGAAGGAGTGAGGAGCCGGAACCCTCGGACGCTTCTTCCTTTAAGCAAGGATAGGAAATCTTAACTGGGACATGGGGAGAGGAGAGAGGAACCGGAATCCTCAGATGATTCAAGGAAGAAGGGCAAAGGTACATAAAAGACAGACAAACATGAATACAGAAACTAGCCTAGGACTACAAGATAACTATTGGAGATTTCGTCACATGATATGGCCATAGTATGCTTAGCCCACCACTACGCCAAAGTACTCCAATGACGGTGGGTCCTAACACTAATCCCTGCAGACAAAGATACTAAGCAAACAAAACATGTAAACCAAACATGTAAACCAAACACATAGCACTGAGACATACCTTAGACTGCAGACTGAGACAAACAGAACACACAGGTGGGGCACACCTAATAAAGGAAGCAGAGTTGAAGCAAAGAGCCGGAGCAGAAGCAAGGAATGGAAAATAGAACAAAGCAAAAGGAAATCCAGGAATGGATCAAAGCAAAGCAGAGAAACTACAGCAGGACAGATATGCAGCTCCGCAGCCTGGGCAGAACGTGACACAATCCCCCTCCGAAAGAGCGGCCTCTGGACGCGAACAGAAACATCAACAAAAGGAAGGCCCGCTTCAAACGGAAGAACTGAAGACACAAGTCAACCCAGGAACCAGCATACGGAGTCTGAAAAACATAGGAGTCCTTCGATGACCAGCACTGCCGCTAGTAGACCAATCTCCTCCAAAAACAGGAATCAGAACGTCTGAACAGGATTGAGGAAGTTGACTCTAGCTGACATTTAGATCCAGACGAAGGCAAAGTAGATAAGCCACTTGACAAGGCAGACACGGCAGGTGACCCACTTGCTGGGCAGACACGACAGGCACGGTTTCAGGCACAGGCACGGTTTCAGGCACAGGCACGGTTTCAGGCACAGGCACGGGTTCAGGCTCAGGCACGGGTTCAGGCTCAGGCACGGGTTCAGGCTCAGACAACAGGTTGCCCACTTGCAGGGCACTCGACTTAGGAGTCCACTTACTGGGGCGCTGGCCGCAACTCAGGAACAAGGCAGGTTCTAGAACAAGGCAGGTTCTGGAACAAGGCAGGTTCTGGAACAAGGCAGGTACTGGAACAAGGCAGGTACTGGAACAAGGCAGGTACTGGAACAAGGCAGGTTTCTGGAACAAGGCAGGTTTCTGGAACAAGGAGAAGCCCTCTTGCGGGGCACACGACTAGAAGCCCTCTTCCAGGGCACACGGCATGGCTAGAAGCCCTCTTGCAGGGCGGACGAGAACAGAGTACTACCGGGCCAGGCACAAGTACTGGTTCATGCAAGGGTACCGGCATAAGCTCAGGTAGTGGATCATGCATGCGTACCGGCTCAGGCACGGGTACAGGAACGGAGGCCCACTGGAAGGGCGGACGAGAACGGAGTACCACCGGGCCAGGCACATGTACTGGTTCATGCAAGGGTACCGGCATAAGCTCAGGTAGTGGATCATGCATGCGTACCGGCTCAGGCACGGGTACAGGAACGGAGGCCCACTGGAAGGGCAGACGGGTACGGAGGCCCACTGGAAGGGCAGACGGGTACGGAGGCCCACTGGAAGGGCAGACGCTGCAAACTCCACTCCGCGAACTCCTGGCCATTTACCTGCGGCCATGTGTCACGGACTGGGTCCAAGCTGGTGACTGGAAGGACCCAGCGCGCCCGATGGTTGTGTGCAGGAGTCACGATGCAGCAGTGGAGTCTGGGGCAGGGCCTGGTGCAGGGTGACCACACTCGCCCAGGCGTTGAGCACCTAGGAAGTGCAGCCAAACACCAGCGCCCTGATATGGCAGCAGATGGAGTCCAGAACAAAGCGAATCCTGCAGGCACCCTGGAGCAGGCATGAAGCATAGCACATAGATCACGAGCAGGATGCTGCAGGCTGGGAGAATGAAGACTAAGCAAAGGGTTAATGTAGCAGACACATAACAAGCAAGGAAAAGGGAGACCAGGCAAGAAACATGATATGAGATATACACGAGAAGTGGCTAGAAACATGACATGAATAGCGTAAAGTATAAACAGGCACAAGACAAGGAATAAACATAACCTGACAAGACATACATGGTACAGGGCACAACAAAGGACAGGGAAGAAGGCAAGGAACACAGGGGAAGGAGTGAGGAGCCGGAACCCTCGGACGCTTCTTCCTTTAAGCAAGGATAGGAAATCTTAACTGGGACATGGGGAGAGGAGAGAGGAACCGGAATCCTCAGATGATTCAAGGAAGAAGGGCAAAGGTACATAAAAGACAGACAAACATGAATACAGAAACTAGCCTAGGACTACAAGATAACTATTGGAGATTTCGTCACATGATATGGCCATAGTATGCTTAGCCCACCACTACGCCAAAGTACTCCAATGACGGTGGGTCCTAACACTAATCCCTGCAGACAAAGATACTAAGCAAACAAAACATGTAAACCAAACATGTAAACCAAACACATAGCACTGAGACATACCTTAGACTGCAGACTGAGACAAACAGAACACACAGGTGGGGCACACCTAATAAAGGAAGCAGAGTTGAAGCAAAGAGCCGGAGCAGAAGCAAGGAATGGAAAATAGAACAAAGCAAAAGGAAATCCAGGAATGGATCAAAGCAAAGCAGAGAAACTACAGCAGGACAGATATGCAGCTCCGCAGCCTGGGCAGAACGTGACATTCTGCTCCTGGTGGGTGTCAGGTTCCCGATTCTGCTCCTCGTGGGTGTCAGGTTCCAGATTCTGCTCCTGGTGGGTGTCAGGTTCTAGATTCTGCTGCTTCCTGGTGGGTGCCAGGTTCTAGATTCTGCTCCTGCCGCCTCCTGGTGGGTGTCAGGTTCTAGATTCTGCTCCTGGTGGGTGCAAGGTTCTAGATTCTGCTCCTGCCGCCTCCTGGTGGGTGCCAGGTTCTAGATTCTGCTCCTGGTGGGTGTCAGGTTCTAGATTCTGCTGCTTCCTGGTGGGTGCCAGGTTCTAGATTCTGCTGCTTCCTGGTGGGTGCCAGGTTCTAGATTCTGCTGCTTCCTGGTGGGTGCCAGGTTCCAGATTCTGCTCCTGGTGGGTGTCAGGTTCTAGATTCTGCTGCTTCCTGGTGGGTGCCAGGTTCTAGATTCTGCTCCTGGTGGGTGCCAGGTTCTAGATTCTGTTCCTGCCGCCTCCTGGTGGGTGCCAGGTTATAGATTCTGCTCCTGCTGCCTTCTGGTGGGTGCCAGGTTCTAGATTCTGCTCCTGCCGCCTCCTGGTGGGTGCCAGGTTCTAGATTCTGCTCCTGGTGGGTGCCAGGTTCCAGAATCTGTTCCTGCCGCCTCCTGGTGGGTGCCAGGTTCTAGATTCTGCTCCTGCTGCCTCCTGGTGGGTTTCAGGTTTTAGATTCTGCTCCTGTTATATCAGCGAAGCCGGCCAGATGGGGGGGGGTTGCAGTGCGGGTCAGTTTGGGGGCTGTCATTTGTGGGGGCAGAGTGTGTTTGATCAGGAGGATTCCTTCTTCTATATGTAACGCTAGGTTTGAGTAAACATTATTTCTGAATCAATGCAACGTTTGTTCAACTTGTTTTGTTGGCGGAATCGATGGAAATAACACAAGCTTAATCCGTAAAACCTCATTGTGTTTGAATTCCGAGTCGCGCATGGAGGTTTCTTTGGTCCCTGATGTATGATGGAGTTTGTATCGACTGGAATTATATGATGATTAAAGCACTGGCTTTATTTTCGCAGAAAAGCAGCTTGAACAGTTTGTGTGGTTTGTCTTTTTTTATTGGAAGTCATTCCTGGCGACATGTATTTAAGTCATCGCGGTCGTCTAATCTGGATGGCGGTGAATGGCGCCCTCCCAGCGGTAAAAACATTCTGTTTGTAAACAATCATTTGGCTTCTATGCTTCACCGGCTCCTAATATTAAAAACACCGGCTCCGCTTGTCACATTTTTCGTTTTCTTCCATTATCGCCCTGACTGCTCCGTCATGTGATTCTTTTAACACAGAGTCTGTGATTGCGGACGATTAGGAGTCTAACGCATCTGGTTTTACTGATTCTCAAGTGTTTTGGCTCCTTCTTATGGTTAACTTAAAAAACACAAGAATTCGATAGCGGGAACAGGAAGCTTGTACATGCGCGGCTGCATATTACACAATCTCTTCTCACGCCGTCAATGACGGTTTAAAAGGCAATGCATAGCCATATTCCCAGCGTGTCCAAGTGTTACACGAGATGGTGACATGTTTGACATGAAACTAGTTCATAAAATAAACTCTTTGAAGCATCTAAAAGCCTTTAAAAAGAGAGTTCTACGGAGTGACATGAATGTTACACGCATGCAAAGCACATGAATACTCTGCGTGTTGTCATACATGCACTTACCTGTCACACTATATTAAAGTTGGAGTATGGCTGCAAGGTCATATTTATCTCTTGAATTAGTCATTTTGAAATATTGAATTTTATGTTGGATAAACCACATGCGGCCGGAAACGCACTTGATGGTTTCCATAGCGACAGAAATAATCTCACATTAGCATTTTCAAGGATGAAAAACTCACAAAATGACCGCTATTTATAGACCCTTCAAGCCGTGCAGCCCGAGCGGGAATCTCCTTGAAATACATGGATCTGGGGCAGGAACGAGGCCTCCGGAGGGGCCGGTGACGGGAGACATTGCCGGTATGATGCTTTCATAGTTACGATCACGGACTCCGCAGGACCTCACGTCCACTCCACACCCCATACATGATTCCTCTCAGCTTGTTTCACGTGACACTTGCGGGGCCGAGTGAGAAATGTCAACAGAAAAGCACATGGAATGGTTTTTATACTTAAAAATCTAGAGCCCGTCGGCCGATTGAACCCGTTGGGCCCCCCAAGTCAAGCGATGGCGTTCCTGCCAGCCCACAGCTCCTTCCAGAAAATGAAAGAATATTGTAAGAATCTGCAGAAAAAGTGTTGGAACGAGAGGCATTTTTATCTCTTACTAAACTTTGCTTATCTCTCGTAAAGCGAAGCCGCTCCGGGAAGAGTCTGCACGATGTCTTTTTATTGTGCGCTGTATCAGCTCACAGTCCTGCATCATAACCCTATCTCCCCGACAAACATTCACATTTCCAGACTCCGAATTAAAATGAGAATCATTTAAAACTTAGATTTTTGTAAAAAGTGCTGTTGAGGACACTAACGATCTGTGCGCGGGGCACAAAATGCAACTTTATTTTTGTATTTTTATTCTACTCATTTCTGTAAATACACATTATCCGCAGAATAAATGAGATCATTTCAGTTTAATACCGAGTGGCCGCTGCGGAGTGAAAGAGACCATTAGTGGAACTGCTGCTCCATAAAACCTGTGATGGGCACTAAAGTGGAGAGCGGCCGCGGGCCATTAACCGGATATTTACCGGTATTTTTAATAACTCTGTGTTAATCACATTGTATCCAAATTAAATGGTGACTGTAACGTTAACCCTTTCCCGAGAGCTGCTCTGGGAAATGGTTTTAAATGGGGCAGTTAGGTTTACAGAGCGCAATGTGCCCCCCAAAATCCCAATATTTACAGGATGAGGTTAACATGAACGACCCCGAACAGCGGATGCAGGGATTACATGCACCCTCATGCACCACGTGAAGGTGATATTTTCAGTGTAATGCTTCTCTTTGGATGCATTATTTAGGGGGTTTTGGGTTAAATGCTCCCTTTGGCTCTGCTCATAATTCGGGTCTCCTCGGATTTTCATCATAGCCGGGTTTGGGATCCGTGTTGAATGACTGAACCCAGTGATCACTAGTTTCCAGAAAGTATTTAGTATGATTGGGTTACCCAAAGCGTGCTGACGTGGAGAGGGACCATATCTTGAGTATAAAGCCCTCGATCCTGTAAATAAAAATGGCCGCAGAAAGCGTTTACACCGCGTACTTTAAAGCTGACCCTCTACTGCAATGTCAGGGGACACGGCTGTACGGGCATGCTGGGATTTGTGGGCAATGGGACCACCTGCCGGGGGAGGTCTCCAGGTGTCATCCTTAAAAATGTTCATTGAGACCAGGGGGCCAGAATTCTATCTGACACAATTAGTCAGTTATGGCTGCTGGTCGCCAAACCAGAGGCCAAAGGAGCATTTCCAGGATGCCTCCAGAACACAGCTGAACACGTATGTGTTTCACAAGCTCCTTGGAGATGATACGGGAGAGAAGTCGGTGTCTCTAGTGACGGGCAATGTAAATGGGGGTACGCTGAGCCCCCACAATGCGCTTCCTGTACCCCTTGTTTCTGTTTTGAGTTCACTGCTTTTTGTGGGGAAATTTTTAATGCTACTGAGGGTCTTTTGTGAAACGATGCAGAAGGTGTAATGGCGTCTCCGTCTGACCGCCATGTTTGGATCACGTTTATTCCGTGCGCCAGGTACACACGGCAGGCACAGAGAGAGATGATTACGGCGAGACGCTTCACAGTAGAAAGCACTGACCCAGTTAGTATTTAATAACGTGAACAGAAGATAAAAACTCATTTCAGAAGAATCCTGATCACCCGAGCCTTCAGCTCATTAGATCCGGGATGGAGAAAAATAGATTATGAAAATTACCACTAATAATATTGTATAATGAGAAAAGTGAACCAATTCCAGGGATGCTGCAACCAAAATCCCAAGCAGAAACCTCAGTTATAGCTGCTAGCGGAGAGGGGTATCGTTGCACCGGAGGGAGGGGATAAGAAGGCCTCATGTAAAGTGGCAGCATATTCTGTGGAATATAACAGGCTTTATTTTGGGGAAATTATGTGTTTATAGATATATTATATCATAATGAAGCAATATTATCATGGCTCCTGTCAGTGGGGGGATATATCGGGCAGCGAGTAAACATTTCATCCTCAAAGCTGATGTGTTAGAAGCAGGAAAAATTGGCACCGTAAGGATCTGAACGACTTTGACGAGGGCCAAATTGTGACGGCAAGACGACCGCGTCAGAACATCTCCAAAACGGCAGCTCTTGTGGGTCCCGCTGCCGAAAGCGCCTGCAATGGGCACATGAGCAGAAGAACTGAACCGCAGAGCTGATGCATCCCGGTTTCTTTTACATCACGTGGAGGGCCGGGTGCGCCACTTACCTGGAGAACGCGCCGCACCGCCCCGCATCCATGGAGGCCGCACCTCGCACAGCTTCAGAGGTCTAGTGGAGTCCATGCCTCGACGGGGCAAACGGGGGGCCGACACGGTATGAGACAGGTGGTCATAATGTTATGGCTGATCGCTGTATATATATATATATATAATAATGTTATGGCTAATCGCTGTACATATATATATAATAATGTTATGGCTGATCGCTGTATATATATATATATATATAATAATGTTATGGCTGATCGCTGTATATATATATATATAATAATAATGTTATGGCTGATCGCTGTATATATATATATATAATAATAATGTTATGGCTGATCGCTGTATATATATATATATAATAATAATGCTATGGCTGATCGCTGTATATATATATATATATAATGTTATGGCTGATCGCTGTGTATATATATATATATAATGTTATGGCTGATCGCTGTATATATATATATATAATAATAATGCTATGGCTGATCGCTGTATATATATATATATATAATAATGTTATGGCTGATCGCTGTGTATATATATATATATAATGTTATGGCTGATCGCTGTATATATATATATATATATATAATGTTATGGCTAATCGCTGTATATATATATATATATAATAATGTTATGGCTGATCGCTGTATATATATATATATATAATAATGTTATGGCTGATCGCTGTATATATATATATATATATATAATGTTATGGCTGATCGCTGTGTATATATATATATATATATATATATATATATATATATATATATATAATAATGATATGGCTGATCGCTGTGTATATATATATATAATGTTATGACTGATCGCTATATATATATATATATATATATATATATAATGTTATGACTGATCGCTATATATATCCTGATGAAAGTCTGTAATAAACAAGACTGAAACGTTGACTTGAAAACCGAAGTTGTTTGTGTGGTTATTTGGAAAGTCCCTGGAGTGCCGGTAACTATTTTTATATATATAATGTTATGGCTGATCGCTGTATATATATATATATATATATATAGTTATGGCTGATCGGTGCATTTATGGAAGTATTGCCCAAACGGAGCTGCGCAGAATATAACATGGTTTGCTGGGTACGGATGATAAAGCAGGTTAAGGGAAATCTGGGGAAAGCGGAGAGCTCCGTGATGGCACCAGCAGGTTAGAAATGATGATCCTGTTCCTTTAATTAACTGTAATTGTTGTGCATGGGGAAGTAACTCTGCAGATACCTCTTGGGAATGGGAATTTACTGGCAGAGGCACAAGACTTTGGTGATAATGGGTGAAGGACGCCCCGGTAGGTGCACCATTTACAGGAAGAGAGATACTCTGCAGGCAGGAGCATCAGGAAAAGAGATACTCTGCAGGCAGGAGCATCAGGAAAAGAGATACTCTGCAGGTAGGAGCATCAGGAAAAGAGATACTCTGCAGGTAGGAGCTACAGGAAGAGAGATACTCTGCAGGCAAGAGCATCAGGAAAAGAGATACTCTGCAGGCAGGAGCATCAGGAAAAGAGATACTCTGCAGGTAGGAGCTACAGAAAGGGAAATACTCTGCAGGGAGGAACTACAGGGAGAGATATTCTGCAGGGATGAGCTAGAGGAAGAGATACTCTGCAGCGAGGCACATCAGGAAAAGAGATACTCTGCAGGTAGAAGCTACAGGAAAAGAGATACTCTGCAGGTAGGAGCTTTGATCTGCCCCTGAGGCTTTCTAGGTTGTTTCTGTCCTCCCCTTGAAAATAAAGCCAAAGAGAAATCTGTGGTTATTGATAGAAATACTTCACCCTATGCACCCTACAGTCACCGAGCCCGGGACAGGAGAGCATCACATTAAATACTGCATTAATTAACCCTCGTGTCTTGGATGGATTGTTAACTCTTTGTAACTGTGCATAGTTTTCATAGACTTCTAAGCGGATAACCCCATGTGGTGTAGCCTGTCTGTGCTGCATGGTTTCCATGTTTCATTGCCGTTTCTTGAAGCTGTTTTTGCACCTGATGACTTCAGAAGACCGTCACCTTATATCATCCTGTTTGAGGTTTCTCTGCCGCGTGATGTCTCAGGGCAGTCTAATCCCTTGTCACTTGGCCATAACTCTACTTAGAAGACAGACTGTTTAACTATAGAGGTCCTGATGAGCTAAAGCCACCTTAGGCAAGATGGGACGGAGAATATATCTGGGAATCCGTCTAATAGAATTACCTTCATCTGATCACAGTTATCAGACCTGGAGGAGCTGCGGAGCTACTTTAATACAACCTGTGACCGAGCATATATGTCCGTTTGTATAGTGCGAGAGATCAGTGTGTGTGCATGAGTATAGTGTGAGGGATCGTATATGTCCGTTTGTATAGTGCGAGAGATCAGTGTGTGTGCATGAGTATAGTGTGAGGCATCGTATATGTCCGTTTGTATAGTGCGAGAGATCAGTGTGTGCATGAGTATAGTGTGAGGGATCGTATATGTCCGTTTGTATAGTGCGAGAGATCAGTGTGTGCATGAGTATAGTGTGAGGCATCGTATATGTCCGTTTGTATAGTGCGAGAGATCAGTGTGTGCATGAGTATAGTGTGAGGGATCGTATATGTCCGTTTGTATAGTGCGAGAGATCAGTGTGTGCATGAGTATAGTGTGAGGGATTGTATATGTCCGTTTGTATAGTGCGAGAGATCAGTGTGTGCATGAGTATAGTGTGAGGGATTGTATATGTCCGTTTGTATAGTGCGAGAGATCAGTGTGTGCATGAGTATAGTGTGAGGGATTGTATATGTCCGTTTGTATAGTGCGAGAGATCAGTGTGTGTGCATGAGTATAGTGTGAGGGATCGTATATGTCCGTTTGTATAGTGCGAGAGATCCGTGTGTGCATGAGTATAGTGTGAGGGATCGTATATGTCCGTTTGTATAGTGCGAGAGATCCGTGTGTGCATCAGTATAGTGTGAGGGATCGTATATGTCCGTTTGTATAGTGCGAGAGATCCGTGTGTGCAGGAGTATAGTGTGAGGGATCGTATAAGTCCGTTTGTATAGTGCGAGAGATCCGTGTGTGCATGCATGTGTATGTAGACCGAGAAATCAACGTGTAATGATTTCACAGCCACGCTTGAGTGCTGTGAGCTCTCTGCCTTTTCACGGTGGGCTGTGGGCGGTTCTTTAAAGCTCCGCCTTGCTCTGGCCTATATAAGCCTGCAGGATTCCATTGCCTTGTGTTTTACGCTGGCTACCAAGTGCCTCCCCCCCTGCCCCTGATTTTCCTGTGCATGACTCTGCTTCGTGTGACTACGCGCCCTGATTCCTGGCTACTGTACTCTGACACCGCTGACTTCCATATTCCTGACTCTGATTTGTCTGACTACCCGTTCTGGTTTCTGACCCCGGCATTTTTGCTGCGTTATTGTTCATTCAATACAACGATTTTTATATTTTTGTGTCGGTCTGGTTCCTGGTGCGTAACACTGTGTTGTGCGTGTGTATAGCGAGAGGGATTGGTATTGTGCCAGAGATTGTGCATGTGTTTGTGTATAGCGCAAGAGATTGTGTACTTGTATGTGTAGAGGGCCCAGTGAGGAATCCGGTAAGGGATCTAGAGGTGAAGTCTGTCCTTTCTATTTGTTTGTAGGGGCAGCCGGCTGCTTAATGTTCTCGGCCATTAACCAGATGCTCAGGAATCTCTTGGAACTTGGTACACATTGAGCATTTCATTGAATTTGTTCTTGTTTATTAAATTCTTGTGATTTATATTTTCGCTCCCTGATTAGGGGGTTTAATAGACCCTGTAATGTGGTTACTTTTAACTGAGTTGTACATCCCATGTTTAATTACTTGAATTAAAATGTATCCAGTTGGCAGAATGTATTCCTCAAAGTCTGATTTACAACAAGACGCATTTGTATTATATATTGTATTTATACTATTTCTATGTACTATTTATACTGAGCCTAAGGTGCCCCATGCTCAAATGGGTCTGTTCAATGTATCCTTAATTAGCATTTATTATCAGAAGGCTTGGCAGTGCGTTGGGTATAATTGGCTGGAGACATGAATCGTGAAGGTAATTGGAATCAGCATTAGCCAAGATTTCAAAAAGATGAGCGTTATCCGTCATAAAAGAGAAACATTTTATTTAAAGATTTCAAGTTAATCCCCCCCCCCCGGGGGCAGAATGTGGTTGACCCCACATCTCCCATACCAGTTCCACCTTCTCTTTCTTCTTTTCTTTTGTTATTTCAGACCTGGGTAAGTATGTTTAACTTCTAATTTAAAACATCACTAATTACATTAAGAGACACAAAGCTCAGATCAACAGGCAGCCGAGGTGAAAGAGCAGGCAGATTATCGATTCCCCTCGGTCAATACATTCGAGCTAATAGCTGCTGTGGAGAATTGATCTGTCGGTGTGAAAAAACAAACCACGCGGGTCTCCTGTTGTCTGTATCCCTTACTTTGGTCTAAAGGAAAAGCTTTGTCGATATTTAAATCTGTTTCATTTTCACCTCTTATTAATCCTGGCCCTGACCTCAATAAAGGCAAATTCTCGCTGATGTCTATTGGCCGCCATTTCCACCTTGATAACGTCTCTTGTGGCTTTTGTGGTGAAACTGGATGATTTGAGCACTTTTTGTTGACCTTCTCCGATGACAAATTCCAGATCCTGGGTGGGAGCTGTGGAATAAATCACCTGTCAGGCGCTGGAAAGCCAGTCCGTGTCAGTCTCTGATTGAAGGCCTTGTCTCCGGTGCAGATTTATATCTTGCGTCTTTATTAGACTTCTGAACAAGTACTTTTAAAAGTGATGTTTTCTTTTTTTCTTCATTCATCAGCTGAGATCATCCATTATATCATGTGACGTCAGTCATCCAACCCAACCTAATGAAGTTTTGGAGACTGGTGGGTGCTGGCGGGTGCTGGCGATAGGTGAACATTGACTCACTTCTGGTGAGCACACTTTGCCACAGTCAGGGCCACAGAAGATGTGCACAGTATGTCACACGTATTGATACGTGACACTAATTTCACCTATTCAGCACCTGTGGTGGGATTCCCACCAGAACATCAGGGGGGTTTGCTCCACCCCATTCTTCCAGCATTTTAATTTGTCCCCACCAATTACATGACACTGTTCCACCTGCAAAATCGACAAATGTTCACTTTTCTATCATGTAGTTGTCCTTCGGAATTCTGACTTAACCTCCCACTGGATTGTAAGCTCTTTGGAGCAGCTCGACTTCCTGGGGGTTACATTTGTTGCATGCTGTTTTGGGGGTTACACATACATCGCAGGTTCTCCTTAAGGAATTTTCTTCTCTCGGCAGCAGGTATAAAGTATTCCGCAGACACTGAATGAAGGTAATTTAAGCAAATCCTGCATATTATGCTCTGTTTGAACGCGGTGATTTGGCTCTTATCACTTAATATTTCCTCTGACAATCTGACTCCAAGAAGCAGCAGAAACCTCATCTTTCGTTTGCAAATAATTTCTGACGGGCCCCATCATCGCCGCACATGTATTAATGAGGGATAGGACAGTAGAGCCTGGAGTTAATGAAATTTCACTGTCAATATGGGAAGCCATCATTAAGTGGGACCTTCATATTATTGACAGACAGAAGAATAAAGCATTAAAGAAGCAGAACACAAAGAAAGAGGGTGCGTTATATCTTACAGATTAACAATGTTCATCCAGCGACTGCTTCCCCGCATTCAGTTGTGGGTACAGGACTGATTCTTGGGCATGTCTAGCAGGACATGGGCATCATCATGCAGGCTTTGGTGTGGAAGCTGTTTGTACAAAATGTTAAAACACATTTTATAAAAAAGAAAAGTTCTCTGGACGCCGACTCCCGGTCAATGAGGACGAGCAACACAAACAGTTAACAGGACAAAATGATTTGGCACTTTTATTCACACAACGTGCATCTCCTCATCTCTCTCTCTGTCTCTCCCTCTGTGGTTGGGAATCGCTTGCTTGGGGTGAATGCAGATAAAGAGCTCAAGGTCACTGTTAATTGATAAGTCAATACGTCCGTGACTCGCCCACTGTGGACTCTTTATCTGACTTTATTCAGAGTCACTCTCAGATACATGTTTCGTCAGGATTTCCAGACAAGGTCGGACAGCATCTCACAAGCTCCAACTTCCTGCACTTTTCTGCCCAAAGTGTCCTCTCTGCTGGAGTCCTGACAGCTCCTTATTATGAATTAATGTTTGTAACCGAGTCAAACCACAAAATAACATGTGTCCGCGTATGCATCGTATGATGCCAGAGCACCTCCGTCCTCTCCCAGTGCGTTTGGAAACAGGATTTAGAGAGGGAATGAGTGAAACGCTAATTAAAATCTGGCGTTCGGTAATTGCTTTTAAAATGGACAGTGACCTCCATGAAACGTTCTTTGATGAATTGATCATCAGACTCTTCTACTAATCCCGGGGATTGTAAGGATGTTGAATTAATTGCTGCTGAAAATATCTGGGCGAGTAGAAATAATGTAAGAAAAGGTTGGGGGTTGTGCACTCATTTCACAATCTTCTCTGTCTGCCAGGGCCAAACAGAACAGGGAAATAGAATTCAACTCCCCTAACTGGTTCCTCGAAGGGCCTGTCGGATCCAGAGCTCTCCTGGTCTTCAGCGGTCATCTTGTTGCATCTGGTTGGTAGTAAATGTTTCATTGCAGTCCTCACAGCAGAATAACATGTTTACCCTCAAAAACAGCAGCATTAGTCGCTTCCAGTCTGACTGCTAAAATAACACGCAACAGCTCGCCCACTTACGGGCGTCACGCTGCCTTGTGCAGCCTCGTTTTCCTTGACTTTCCATGTGGTCTTAAGTCTGGTGAGGCTGCCATTGAGGCTGTCAGTTGGATTAAGGAGGCATTATGATGGGGTAGGGGGGCTGTAGCCCTAAAGTAGACATTTTCAGGAAAAAGGCCTGGCTGCTAGAGTGGGTTAAATCACGATTTATATTTATGTGTTAGATTATTGATATATAATTGCTCCTTAGTGTGTTGGGGGCACTGGAACTGCTTTAATTCACCCCAGGCAGGACTATTAAGGCACCTGATCCTCAGATGCCAGGTCTGAGGATCCAGCCAAATAAAACATGTTGTCCGCGCAGGCTCTTGGTTTGAAAGGACATTTAATTACCGAAGCCCCTGCTCTAATGGCGTCTCCTCTGCTTCTCCATCTGTTCTCGTTGCTGGTGCATCTGCTGCCCGTCGCTGGGTTAAAGCAAACGTTCGGTGGAAACGCTCGCTGTAGGATGGAAGTCTGCGCTCTGACCGCTCCGCGGCTCTCGGTGCGTTTAGTCAATTTGCAATATTGTCTTTAAAATGGAAATGATTCTGCAGTTTCACGCTGCGTATCTGAGTCCACAAAGCAGGCTCATAGCGGGTCCTGCACCTCCTGCCATATATTCTAAATTCATGTTCTTCCTTCCCTGAAATCCTCGGGTGTTGAATCTTTCGCACGTTTGTCACAAACATCTCGGGGGGGGGGGATATCTAGGCCATTCGCTGCAGTCTGACTTTTAATGCATTCAAATGAAACCGAATGGTGCCCAGTCTGATCCTGAAAGTGTCTGTGCTTTGATTTCATGTATTAGACGCCGCCAGAGTGTTTGGCAAATGTGTAGTAGTGCGAGGGGCACATGTGGGGGCCTAGAAGATCCAGCTTCGGCTCGGAGAAGGAAGGGGCTGGATATCCCCTCCGGAGAGTGCAGCCCCAGAACGCAAAGATACGGAGCCTAGTGGCCACCGTGGCCCTACCCTTGGAGCACTGGTTCACTTTTTTATTGTTGGGGAAGCACCATACTGGGATTATGGAACAATGGGTGTCATTATTAGGGTGATCGTTCGTGTCGGTAACCTGACGCAGTACGGGCGTTAATGCGGTAATGATGGCGCATCACATATTTCTTGGAAGGTGAGACCCTCGTGCAGCGGCCCAATCATTGTGTTTGTCCTGTGTAGCTGTCATTGCTTTGTTGCTTTACGGCGATGACTCGATGAAAGCGATATTCTGCAGGTCGTTACGCTCCTGAGCAGGATGTGCTGATGATTAAGGGTTCACTTCTGTGCTTCTTAATGAAGCATCAGATGGCAGCAGAGCATCGCACCTCACTAATTGTAACGGACCTCGTCCAGCACACCCTGCTGCTGGGTTACCACGGCAACCCTGTATCCTAACAGTACCCGGCTGTAAGGATGCTGAGGAGGAGAGTGCACGGACTGACAGACACTCAGACAGACCAAGGTCTGACCGTGCGGGTGCAGCCAGTGGGTAAAGCAGGTTTTCACAAACCATACAGTCCCAGATAATGAAAAATAGATTACAATCGGTATTAATCTGTATTGGCCCCGATTAAGAAACAACATGGCTTCAAAAGGGAGACATTCGTGTGGATGGCGAAGACCGAACTCTCCAGTGCTTCCCAACAACAAATGCTGGCGCCAAATGAGACTGAATGGAGAACATATAGACTGAACACGAAAAGATCCCAAGCAGGGCCACATGTGGAAATACAAGTAAAATAACAGAATTCATCTTTTCCAACCCATATTCTCCATGTCCCAGCGGTCCGAGGGGTGTCCACTTTAATGACTTCTGCTTTTTACATACATGTAATGACTGTCAGGGACCCGTGCTGGTATTATGAAGACGCCACGTGTGCATGTTATTAGGTGTCCATGTCTATCGCGAGGTCGAGAGGAGGCCATGGAGGACATTCTGCATCTTCAGCTTCAGCTCAGCCTCGTATTGTGTGGCCATTTCTTATTGTTCTAAAGGAATTCTTTTCCCAAACGTCATGTGAATAGAATGAAGCGGCACTGAGAAATAATCTGCACTAAATGTCACGCGCCGCACGCAGCGATGGAGACGATACTGTTGTGGCCTCACTGTATATTCTCTTTATTTCCGCTGCAGCTCCAATATCTGTGTTTTATTGGCCGCGCTTTGTGTATTAACGCTTCTATAAAACACACGCAGTCACAATGTAATTATTAATCACATCGCATACGTATAGATATAAAATATGAATCCCCGCGTGGTGCCAGACAAACACTTGTGTTTATTGCGTTACAATCGTGAGCTTTATCCAGTGAATTGTAAGCCGGGAGAGGTGAGAGCGTTTGAGTAATCGCTTCATAAATAAGCAGCGAAATTATGCGCAAGATGTCATACAAAGATCACGAACCAGCCCGGAGGCAAGAAACGCGTAATGGCCGCTTGCAAACCGAGTGACATTGTGTCTCCAGCCTCCGCTTATAATCACTCCGGAAAGTCCAGTATCTTTCTGTCACCGAAATAATACCGAGTATTACGGGAGACGAAACCCCTCAGCAGAGCTTTAATGATACGCAACGCAGGGCCAGTGTCTGAGTTTGTATTAAATGACAACTTATTGTTCCCATCCACTAATTATGAGCGAGGCAGGACTGGCGGGACTCCAGCAGAGCGCATGGAACCGCAGCTTTAAGGTGCCAGCCTTGGTCATCACACCGCAATACCCAGCATGGCGGAGGCACCGGCTGCTGGGGCGGAATGGCAGAATTCACATGGAATCTACCGGAGTGCGATGAATGCGATGGGAAGATGGTGACTGGGGGCTTCGATCTTTACTGGTTTCTTGTCACCTGTAATCTGCGTGCGGTGGCTGCTCTCTCACCTCCTGTTATCAGGTTACCATGTCGCACTGATAAATACCGGACATTCACAGTGACACGTTACATGTCGATACCATGTTGCATTGATGAATACTGGACTTTCGCCGTGACGCGTTACATGTCGATACCATGTTGTAAAGATAATGTCCAGACATCCGCAGCACATGCTACATGTAGATACAATGTCGCAGCGCACGTTCCCTACCATAATGATTTTCTCTGCTTTGTTTCCAAACAGCTTTCTGTGAAGAGGAATGCAGATATGGAGGGACATGTGTCGCCCCCAATAAATGCACCTGCCCCCCCGGATTCACGGGAAGTCACTGCGAGAAAGGTAAGGACTCTTCCCAGCACCTGCGGAAATGGACTAAACTGTTTTGCATTGTGGAGCGTTCGGTCCGGATCCGTGTTAGACTATAGAGCCCGTGAGCTACAGAGAGCCAGAACATACCGGGGGCTCCACTCACAGAAGTAGAATAGAAAGCCCCCCCTGATTAGAATGCCAATTAAAACTGACCGGAATCTGCAACTACTGCCAATCGTTAATATCTCTATCATGTACTTTGAGCGCAGAATGAGTGATTATCACCAGGAGGTATTGGACTCCACTTACCCGGCGGGTAGCTGCCTGCGCAGCTTATTGACCAGAAAATGGCCCTTATTGCCCTGCATTTGCAGTCACTGTCTCTGGCAGCTGGGAAGCCTCAGTAATCAGGGTAATTAACCCCCCCAGCGGAAATCTCACTAATTAACCGGTAGTGTCACTCTGGGCTGAAGTTGCCCGAGGCGGGTTTAAGGGAGACTCTTCCATCGGCTGCATCGACTTGTTGTGTCATTTAAAACCATAATTGAGTTAAGGAAGAATAATTGGTGATGCCACGAGGCGAGCGGGTGCTAATAGAAACAAGCATTAGCAGGGGGTACCGAGATCAGGGGGGCTTTATCGACTGTTTTTAACTGCATCATATAAAACATTAAGACGTGACAGTAAGGAACATTACCAAACAAACACATTTCTACAACGATCCAGATGACTCTGAATATCGTTGCCACATGTACCCTTAGATGATAAGGGGAATCCACCCCTCACTGCCCATTTACCCCGAGGGTTTATGTTCATGACGCCTAGAAGATATAATTGGGGGGTTTTCTAGGAATCTGTGGGTTAGTAACAAATGTGTTAGATTAGAACTGTATCAAAAACAGGAATCAGGAAGACGGGCCAGTTCCAGGGCACAGGAGCCAGAGAGTGAGGGGGCAGATATGGGGGCAGATAAAGGAACAGAATGAATCTGACAAGTTTTGGCAGAGAAACCCAGGAACGTCTGCGCATGCAAAGCAAACAAGAAGCAGAAGGATCTTAGGAATCCAACAGTTCAAGGAGAAACAGAACCTTAAGATGGGATCTAAAGGATTTTTATTCTTTGGGAATGTCTTTCAGACCAGCTTCAGTGTAACCCCTTAAGCCCTATGACGGGTTTAGATGGAGAAGGCGCTGGTCCAGATGATGGCGCCGTTCGGGGGGTTCTGTGTTAAATGTTTTGGTCGGTGAATTGGGTTAAATGTTTACTTGTGTCTGCTACATGCCAACTGAACATGCAGTGTCGTTAATGTGTTACCGGCTTGTGATCAGGTCATAGTGTAGCGTTGGTGCCTGACGTGTTGACTGGGTGAACTGGCCCCTGTAGTGCATCGGTGGGGCTATTACCCCACGGACCCCACATTCTGGTATCTGGTGCCAGACCGTGCTCCAGGTTACCGTGTGTTAATGAGGCACATATTTACTGCACTTAACTCCTCTGTTTTCTGACAGTCCCGGGTTTGGCAAATATATTATAATATTTATTTCCTAGACCCAGACCCCCCCCCCAAAAAACACTGTTCTTTAAAAATACGTCGACTCCAAGGAGAGGGAGAAGCTGGAAATGATTCCCCCTGAGATCATGGATTATTTCTACTTAACTGGCAATCTAACAGAAGCCATTATGACTTTTTTTAAAGGCTTTTTGTTAACGCTTGAGTGATGTAGTTTAGATTTATCATTTACTCTTATTAAATATACTAAGGAAAGAAATAAAAACTCGCAGATGGACGATTCTGGTGCCCTTTGCAATTTTAGAACTCTGCTGAAATTAGCGTATAAATCGGGTGCTTTTTGGAGGAGCAGAAATTGTGATATAAACTTTAAAGGAGGCGAGCGCAGGTTCTCCTAGTTGTTTTTTTTGCTTTAGCGCAGGGGCCACGGTGACGTCGTTGTGACTTTCTCACACGTTAACAAGATAACGGAAACAACAAGATGGTAATTCCATCAAATGAAAATAAGTCAGAATGATGTTATCGTCCGAAGAAATGCCTTCCGCAGATTGGCGGCTCGATTTGGGAGCCGAAACAGACTCCGGAGCTCCAGAGTTTGCCTGTCATGGCCCGATGAGACGCACACATTTTGTCAGTGATTTCCAGGCCACCGGGGAGTCGGACTCCTGAGCCAACTGTTAGATCTGGTTCACGTGACGCCAAACGCGCATGCACAAAGCGCAAGCCTCTAGACATACTTTATGCAGAAAACATGTCCTTCCCTTCACTAACCTAAAGAAGTACGAGAAACAAAAACAGCTAAATGAGGACATTTTTGTAAACATTAACCATTTTTATTTTGCCTTGGATGGATTTTACATTCTTTAATGCCGTTGAATATTTTTAAAACAAAACTGAAAAGACACGTTTGAAGGGGAAAAGGGTAATGTTTCGAGCCGGCCAGTTGTGCTGATGCACCATTTGTCAGGATATAAATAGGATTAAGATTTCAGAGATACTAAGCCCAGTTGGGAGCTGAGGGGCCACTGTGATTTACCCCAATCTTACCCCCTGACTAACAAGCGCTTGTTTCCTCCAAATGTGCCAATCTGCGTGTGATGGATCCCCGACAAAACTGCACCCACAAAGTCTGTATTAAGGCACCCGATTCCTGGCCAGAACTTAGATTGTGCTGGAGCCGTGGCCTTTCTGAAATGTTCTTTTTCAAATTATTTTAAAGCTCTGAAGTGGCCGGGGCAATGACATCATGCAGGACGCTTCCAAAAACATAGAGTCTCCTTAACTGGGGCAAAAACCTGGTTTAGCAGTGATATGATTTTGAGTAAAAACAACAAAATAAATCTTTGAGCGAAAACAAATTCCCTCCCCAATCCATATAGCAGTACGCTGGGGAAGTATATTAACAGGAAGCCAGAGAAACAGCCAGCAGGAAGTGAACGTTGTGAACGTAAAAAGCTTCCCCCAGCTGCAGGAACATTACATGAACTTCCCCCTGATTCTGATTGGTTAATTTGAGGGGGCAGCATGTTTACCCATCTCGGACCAAACCCTAGGGCAGTTATTCCAAACGGCATTCTTAAAATGCAGCTACTGCCGTTAATCTGAGTTTAATACCTAATTCTGCAATAATAAAGGATTGTGTAAAAACGGCAGATTTCGTTTGGCTTTATGATGTGGGCTCGATACTTGTATAAATCAGAATGAGAGGCTGTCATGAACAGAGACCTTACAATGTATTGTGCTTCCTAATGAGAATATGGAGACTCTGCGGTGCTAACGTTCTCACCCAATTACTTTTTGATAGCGAGAGGTAGTGAAGATAAATGAGTCGCCTCGGGCCAAGTCAGTGCCTGTGTGAAGGTTTCCACTTAGCATTGAGATGCTTTGTCATCACCTCCAAGAGAACTTTTCCCATACTTTCTGGCAGATTTAGAATGCTGTGCCTCACCAGGGCACGTCCGGGCAAAGTGGGCAAAACATTGTTATTTTAACCCAAAGGATCTTCAGAATGGGTTAACTGCATGAAGCATCCATAAAGTAAGATCATAGGGTTAAATACTGAACAATGGATCTTGGTACCAAGCTTGTAATGTGTGGGGGGCTGCAGGGGTCCTGGGGTCCTCCACAGGACAGTGTGGGGTATTTAACTTAGAATACGATCAGTGTTTCTTGACAGGTACAGTGAAATTCTGCCTCTGTCACTGTAAAATCATACAACAAGGAATCAATTCCACCCGATAAATGCAAGGTTATGCATTCAAATAATCCAATAATTTTAATAATGAAAATGACTCTGGGACAGTACAAAATTCTAGGTGCTAAATATGAAGGCCACAAAGAGACTGCCATGGGTTAGAAGAACAACTGACACCTGAGAAGATTGGGTTTTCACCAATTAATGTTAATAGGAAATGCCCCACTAGAAGGGATGTGGAACCCACGTCTCTGGCACTCACACAGTTAAAGAGTCTCCTCTCTGGCCTCGTCCGTGACAGCGATGGCAGGAGATATGACAGAGGCGCTCAAGCAGTCGTTCCAGCGCGCTCTCATTTCACAGTTTGTCAGAGAGAATTAGAGGACGATGCCTCTCCGGTGCATTACGCGGCTCTCACCAGAACAGAAGCTCCTGTCTGCCTGCAGGTGTCCCGGCCCTCGCACCATCCGCTGACGGAGCTAAAATATCAGCTCAGAAACTTGATTTAACACATTTCACAAGAAAAACGTATAAAAGAAGTCGTACCAAAAAAAGACATAAAAGCTGATGGGTTCTGAGGTTTTGTCACATTCTGATTTATGAAGAACGAAGCCATAAAGGATCCGTAAAAAACCCACAAATCCATCCGTCGGAGAAGAGGAGAGAGACGTAAAACGCAATTTCATTAAAGTGACAGAGTCATTAAAATTTAGACCTGGCAATAACGGGAGAAAATCCCAAATCAGCGACAAAACATTAACCTCTTCCCTGCCGAGTCTGCGCACCCAGGTCACTTTTCTCAGTTGTTATCACCAGATCTCTCTTTATAAATCCTGCAGTGCAGTTTGAATGAAAAATAGTAGCCCCGGAGCATTTAAGTGTTCAAACTCTGCAAAGGTATTATTTCTCAATGATATTTTGTGCTGTTAGAAAGTTTACCACAAAGTGTGAATAATCATGGCACACATTATTGTCCTCGAGTGGCCTCCGTGGACGCCGAGACATTGTGGATTTACTTACCAGTGAAATACTTGATTTACAAAAGTAAAGCTCTGGTCGTAGAGTAGAGGTTGGGGTATTTGGAGTATGGCTCTGGTGGTAGAGGTTAGGGTATTTGGGGTATAGCTCTGGTGGTAGAGTAGAGGTTAGGGTATTTGGGGTATAGCTCTGGTGGTAGAGTAGAGGTTAGGGTATTTGGGGTATGGCTCTGGTGGTAGAGTAGAGGTTAGGGTATTTGGGGTATGGCTCTGGTGGTAGAGTAGAGGTTGGTGTAATTGGGGTTTAGCTCTGGTGGTAGAGTAGAGGTTGGTGTAATTGGGGTATGGCTCTGGTGGTAGAGTAGAGGTTAGGGTATTTGGGGTATAGCTCTGGTGGTAGAGTAGAGGTTAGGGTATTTGGGGTATGGCTCTGGTGGTAGAGTAGAGGTTAGGGTATTTGGGGTATAGCTCTGGTGGTAGAGTAGAGGTTAGGGTATTTGGAGTATGGCTCTGGTGGTAGAGTAGAGGTTAGGGTATTTGGGGTATGGCTCTGGTGGTAGAGTAGAGGGTTGGGGTATTTGGAGTATGGCTCTGGTGGTAGAGTAGAGGTTAGGGTATTTGGGGTATAGCTCTGGTGGTAGAGTAGAGGTTAGGGTATTTGGGGTATGGCTCTGGTGGTAGAGTAGTGGTTGGGGTATTTGGAGTATGGCTCTGGTGGTAGAGTAGAGGTTGGGGTATTTGGGGTATGGCTCTGGTGGTAGAGTAGAGGTTAGGGTATTTGGGGTTTAGCTCTGGTGGTAGAGTAGAGGTTAGGGTATTTGGGGCAAAGCTCTGCTGGTAGAGTAGTGGTTGGGGTATTTGGGGTATAGCTCTGGTGGTAGAGTAGAGGTTAGGGTATTTGGGGTTTAGCTCTGGTGGTAGAGTAGAGGTTAGGGTATTTGGGGTATGGCTCTGGTGGTAGAGTAGAGGTTAGGGTATTTGGGGAAAAGCTCTGGTGGTAGAGTAGAGGTTAGGGTATTTAGGGTATAGCTCTGGTGGTAGAGTAGAGGTTAGGGTATTTGGGGTAAAGCTCTGGTGGTAGAGTAGAGGTTAGGGTATTTGGGGTAAAGCTCTGGTGGTAGAGTAGAGGTTAGGGTATTTGGAGTATGGCTCTGGTAGTAGAGTAGAGGTTAGGGTATTTGGGGTAAAGCTCTGGTGGTAGAGTAGAGGTTAGGGTATTTGGGGTAAAGCTCTGGTGGTAGAGTAGAGGTTAGGGTATTTGGGGTAAAGCTCTGGTGGTAGAGTAGAGGTTAGGGTATTTGGGATAAAGCTCTGCTGGTAGAGTAGTGGTTGGGGTATTTGGGGTATGGCTCTGGTGGTAGAGTAGAGGTTGGTGTAATTGGGGTTTAGCTCTGGTGGTAGAGTAGAGGTTGGGGTATTTGGGGTATGGCTCTGGTGGTAGAGTAGAGGTTGGTGTAATTGGGGTTTAGCTCTGGTGGTAGAGTAGAGGTTAGGGTATTTGGGATAAAGCTCTGGTGGTAGAGTAGTGGTTGGGGTATTTGGGGTATGGCTCTGGTGGTAGAGTAGTGGTTGGGGTATTTGGGGTATGGCTCTGGTGGTAGAGTAGTGGTTGGGGTATTTGGGGTAAAGCTCTGGTGGTAGAGTAGAGGTTAGGGTATTTGGGATAAAGCTCTGCTGGTAGAGTAGTGGTTGGGGTATTTGGGGTATGGCTCTGGTGGTAGAGTAGAGGTTAGGGTATTTGGGGTAAAGCTCTGGTGGTAGAGTAGAGGTTAGGGTATTTGGGGCAAAGCTCTGCTGGTAGAGTAGTGGTTGGGGTATTTGGGGTATGGCTCTGGTGGTAGAGTAGAGGTTAGGGTATTTGGGGTAAAGCTCTGGTGGTAGAGTAGAGGTTAGGGTATTTGGGGTAAAGCTCTGGTGGTAGAGTAGAGGTTAGGACCAAGGATTTAGTGCCAAGCATTCCGGCCATGATCTGCCTGATTAGAGAACGAGGGATTAGAGTTTCTGTTTAGGAGGTTCAGTGTTGCTGCCCCGCTGGGAGGTATTTTGTGGGTTTGTTCTGTAAGGTAGATACCCCAGATCACAAGCAACCAAATCACATTATTTGCCAGTCGGGAACCTTAGGTGTTTTGTTATCAACGTGTTAGGGATTTGTAGAAATTCACTTATACTTCCTTTTTTCTGTTTTTAGATTAAAGTTGTTTCTCTTATTCTCCCTGGACGGGGAATAAAGCCGCGACTTCCCGTCTCTAACGTTTTGCAGACACAAAGCTGGAGTTTATACACAAAAAATGCCTTTATTTCTCTGTTGCTAATTCCGGCTCCCGGATGGCACTTTGTCTCCTGACTCATAGAAATGCATCCAATGTTCTGTTTTTAGCAGGAGACGCCGGCTGGGGGCCACACTCACATTAAAGAACAATTGCTTCTTTATTTGGCCCCATGTGGGTCTTGTCTCGGTTACTGTATTATTCACGCTGCGAGAATGCGCAGGGAGAGAACAAACCTATTTCAGGACAGCGCGCTCGGTGCCTTCTGAAACGCAGTTTGTTTTAAGGATATTCGGTGCTGCGCGTTACAGAAACAGACCCTTTTTTACTTAAACGTCCCCTTTTACTGACACTTTAATAAGAACAGAAAAATCAACCCCTCAGTATCAGTTCTCAGTATCAGGTAAATCAGGACTGGGAACTGTTCTAGAGGCACTGCTCAACCTGTCCTGTTATGATCTGTATGGCAGCCGGTGCCCTTGGTCCACTTGGTATATAGCGGGAAATGTACCGGCACCACCAGACATGTATTGGTACATGCTAATGCGGAGCCCACGTTAACACGTTAATGGGTCCAATAATAGGATCTCGGGGGACATGTTGGCTTCTCTCATTTCTCACGCTGCCCAGATGTTAATGTCAGCCGGATGAACTCTCCCAAACCCAGCTTATTGAGAATTTCTGCCATTTTTGTCCGCTGTAAGCACATGCCTGCTAGCGGGACTCTCTTAGTATGTCAAGTGATGCGATACTGAATGTCATTTTCATATGTTCTCCTGTACGGATTGACTATTTTGTTTATTACATGATATTGAATTTAGTATTAATCAGACTTGGCTACTTTATAGAATTAACGTTTAAATCTTTTTTTATCTGCTCGGAATGTTCCTTGGTTTGTGGTTATTTCTCAGTTTATCAGTGATTACATTCCGATAACGTGATGACTTTATGTCTCATCCGAGTGAGGACCATCTGGCAGGAAAGTTCCCCTCCCCGTCATGGGGTCCGCTCTGGAACCGTCCAAACTTGGCCGATCACTGAGTGAGGAGCTCGCGAGACACTGACTCTGAGGAAACTATTTCATGATTTGCTCTGTGCGCTTATTTTATTCTATCAACATATTTCTTAATGATATCATTATGATGCCAGCCCCGCTGGACCTAAACCCAGATTAAACTAAGAGACAGGAATGTTTAAATCAAACCCGATGCTGATGTTAATTCCATAAAAAATAAAAGTTCTCAAAAGGAATAAGCAATTTTCAAATATTTAATAAAATAATGCAAGATCTTCTTGGAGGGAAGTAAAGTGACCTATAAACTGAAACCGGGGCCCCATTCTCTCCAATCAGCTGTCAGATCTGCCCAATGATTTTTAATCCCCAAAAGGAATGCCTATACTCGGGTCGTTTATTGATCCACACTCACTGATTGGATCGTTTCATTATTTCCATCAATCTGAATTAACCAGGAATTATATCGCGAAGTGTGCTGCGATTGGGAGGCAGTATATGGAGAGGTGAGAGAGGAAAAAGTAAGGTGAGAAAAGGGAAAGGTAACAGAGAGGAAGAGGGTGAGAGTGTGTGTATGTATAAGTGCATGGTGTTAGTGTGTATGCATGTGTGCTTGTGTGATCTGTGTTATGGTTTATGGTATTACAGTGAGTGTGGGTATTAGGGTATGGGGTTAGTGTGTATTATTTACTCTGGTAAATAATACAGCCTAACCCTAGGCTCATACTGTATGTATGCTCATATGTATCCATACTGTATTAAGACAACTAAAAGATTTGGGAAGCTTTCTTTCCACCAAATGTATATGGCAAGTCCACAGAAACAGGAAAATAACATTAATATTAATATATAGATGGATGGGAAAGGATGCTGATTAAATCTCCTTTCTGATGGAGCTCGTGTCGGGCTGTTAGGAGGATTCGGCTGTCATCACGCAGATCGATGCATCTCATAGCCGGTGGATGGGGATCTGAGATTAAATATTACAATAGCCTTAAAACACTGTGATTGTGGTTCCCTGCACCTCCTAGCGTTCTATTTGCCTTTAATTGTTTTCTTATTTAATGAAGGGCAGAGTCTCAGTACACATTTTTTAAAATAATATGGCATTGCTGTAGCCCTTCTCAGCTGGTTACTCTCAGATTTCTAGAGACGTTTGTAGTAAACAGATCTGTGATTTCGCAGTCAAATTTCTAAATGTTAAGTCGAGGGAGTATGTCGCTAAAATGATGTCATTCAATAGAACCCACGGGATGAAGGCAGCATTTGGCGGATCCTCTTCATTCCCTGACAAAATCAGGACTGTGGGCAGTTATGAATCCATTCGTAAATTCAGAAGTTCCTCTGAACAGGGAGGTTTATGTCCAATATGCATTCTAAATTCTGGTGCGGCCTGATCCGGATTTATGCACGGCGGATTTTACTTGTGAATGTCGAGCCCATTGGCAGAGATGCTTTTTATCTTATTAGGGGGGAAATGACTGGGTGACGTGACATTGTTGCTCTGACAGATGTACTTAAAGCAAGGCAGATCTCGCCATCTCCCGCTTTTCTTGCTGAATAAATTTACACGCATTGTCCTGTATCTGTCAGAAATGATATATTGTTCTTATCTGAATCACTAAAAATAGTGAGATGCGGCGTCCACCCTACAGGCAAATTCATATCGACTTCCCTGTAAAGTTAATGTATCACGTCGCGCAGCATTACCAAAGCTGTGTGCCAGGACGTATTTAATGGGAATGGAAGGGTTACTTGGCGCAGAAGAGAAACTCAGAGATTAACGGGTTAAATAACAGTCAGGAATAAGTTCATTACAATGAAATGCAGATTTTATCTATGTTGTTAGTAAGTATTCCTGAAACCAAGAACACATCAGTTAAATCAGCCCAAATCTCTGCGTGAGGAGCAGAACAGTGCGGAGCTTTCTCTGCGGATCTTCACGGGTGCTAAAGGCACCTCCATGCAACATCACCTTAGCCCCTCACACGCATGGTAAGATCGAGTGACATCAAGTGACATTTGTAAGATTAATAATATGTCACAGACAACAAACCCAAGAAGTGACCCAGACCCGTCACGCTAAAATTCATGATCCAGAGACTGGGGAGGAAAAGCATAGCATGCGCAGGATAGTGAATGTTTCCAGAATGCACATGAAACAATGAGCAGCCCTTTAATGATCAACCAGCACAGTGTGTCCAGAACCCCCAAACCCTACATCGCCGAGCTTCAAATCACAACTCGACAGGAAAGCTAAAAATGGACAAAAACAAAAACAACATTTCTTAGTTAAAAATAAATTTCACATTCATGAAGGATTAAATAAATGCTACAGAACAATAAATGGGACATTGTATCAGTACATGCACATGGGACGTAAAAATCCCAAGGCAGAATATACAGAGCCCTCCACTAATATTGGCGCCCTTGGTAAATATGAACAAAGAAGGCTGTGAAAATTGTCTTTATTGTTTAACCCTTTGGTCTTTTCTTCAAACAATACACATGAATACTCTGCTCTCGTATCAAACAATTGCAAACACAACACAGGTTTATCCAAAAAACATTGTGAAACATACAGTGTGTGCGACACAATTCTTGGCACTTTAAGCCAATACTTTGTGCTGCCCCCCTTTGCCAGGATAACATCTGAGCCGTATGATGCCTGATGAGGTTGGAGAATACATGGGAAGGGATCGGAGACGGTTCCTCCATACAGAATCCCTTCAGATCCCTCATATTTCCAGCTCGATGCTGGTGGTCTCTCCTCTCCAGTTCACCCCGCAGGTTTTCTATGGGGTTGTCAGGGACCGGGTCTATACAGACGACTGTAACAACCCAGCGCGCCCAAAGGTTGTGTTCAGGAGGTATTTCGCAGTAGTGGAGTTGGACACGGCCTGATGCAGGGCGACTGCACTCTCCCAGGTGGGCATCTAGTGTAATAACCAGGCCCAACCCTGCTTAGCTTCTGAGATAAGGAGAGATCGGGCGCTTTCAGTGTGGTATGGCCGCTGGCTAAAGGCCAGGAGTTTGCAGCGCTTTCAGCTTGTCTGCTTCTGTGCTATGCTGGTTCCGGTGTTCTGTCAGCTCTTCCTGCCTGTTATGATGCATACCTGTTTCTGGACCTGAGTCGGCTTCCTCATCCCTGTTCTGTTACCCTAATTACAGTCCTGAGCCCCGGCCGAGGGGTGTCTTGTCCCTGTAACCTTTGTTCCTGATTCCTGTCTTGGAGGAGGTCGGTCTGCTAAGCACTGTTCCGATCATCTGGTGGTCTCTTCTTCTGATCTGCATGGGTTCCCCTACTATGAGAGTACCTTCGCTTGAACCTGAAAGACATCTTCCTCATTTCCGTTCAGATATGCTGACTTCTGTTTCGGAGGAGCGTTTGCAAGAAACGTCTTCCTCATTCCTGTCAGATATGTTGATTCCTGTTTTGGAGGAGGTTGGTCTGCTAAGCGGTAGTGCTGGTCGTCGAAGGACTCCTTCTGAAGAGATTCAAGAATCCTGAGTATGCTGGTTCCTGGGTTGACTTGTTCAAACAGTTCTCCCGTCAGAGAACGGGCCTTCATTCTCTTGATGTTTCTGTTCGCGTCCGCTCATTCGGAGGGGGATACTGTCAGGGTCCATCCAGGCTGCGGAGCTGCATATCTCTGTTTTTCCCTGCCTTGCCTCAGTTCCCATGTTTTGCTGTGGTCCACTCCTGGATTTCCATATGCTCTGTTCTGTACCTCTGATTCCTGGCTTCTAGTTCTGCTCTTTGCTGCAGCTCTGTTTCCTTTATAAGGTGCGCCCCACCTGTGTGCTCCGTTTGTCTAAGTCTGCAGTCTAAAGGTTTGTCCTTCTCGGTTCTGTGTTTGGATTCAATGTTTAGTTTATCAGTCCTTTCGTATGCAGGGCTTAGCGTTAGGACCCACCGTCATTGGAGTACTTTGGTGTAGTGGTGGGCTAAGCATACTATGGCCATATCATGTGACGGAATCTCCAATTGTTATCTTATAGTCCTAGGCTAGTTCCTGTATTCATGTTTGTCTGTCTCTTATGTACCTTTGCCCTTCTTCCCTGAATCATCTGAGGATTTCGGTTCCTCTCTCCTCTCCCCATGTCCCAGTTAAGATGTCATATCCTTGCTTAAAGGAGAAGCGTCCGAGGATTCTGGCTCCTCACTCCTTCCCCTGTGTTCCTTGCCTTGTTCCCTGTCCTTTGTTGTGCCCTGTATCATGTATGTCTTGTCTGGTTATGTTCCTTCCTTGCTCTGTCCTCCTTGCTCGCTATGTTTCAGCTATTACTCTACTTAGCTTCCACACTCCCAGCCTGCAGCATCCCGCACATGAGTCTAGTGCTATGTCTCATGCCTGGAACAGACAGGTATTTGATCCGCTGCTAGGTCTGGGTGCTTGTACCCAGATGCCCACCTGGGAGAGTGCAGTCTCATCAGGCCCTGTCCAACTCCACTACTGCGCAATACCTCCTGAACACAATCTTTGGGAGCGCTGGGTTATTACAGTCGTCTGTATAGACCCGGTCCCTGACAGGGGTTCAGTCATGGGACTGGGCGGCCACGGCAGGTCCTTGATTTTGTGGTCCGTAAACCATTTTGTGTTGACCCAGCCACAGCCCATGTTAAGCTTTCTGGCAGAAGCAGTCAGATGTTCAGTTAGTATCTGTTGGTATTTGATAGAGTGCATTATGCCATGTATCCTACCAAAATGTCCAGAAAAACAGCCCGAAAACATTACAGAGCCTTCATCATATTTAACCGTGGGCATGAGGAACTTTTCCATATGGCTACCAATCTGTGTAAGCCAATCCCACCTTAGTGGTTTACAGGACAGAAATTATCAGGAAAGGTTAAAGGATGTTAATTTGTCCGGCTTGGAGGAAACAAGAAAGATTGGGATGCAATAGAAACATTTAAATTGATTGTACAAAGTACAGAAGGCAACGTTATTTGAAAGGATGCGCAATTATTCTTTATACCAAGTCTCCAGGGAGTTCACTTCGTAATAAGGATTCTTCAGGGTGAAGTCCTTATCACTAAATTAACCCTGTGAATGTGTATTGTAATGTATGTATGTATGTGTATATATATATGTGTGTGTTCATGTATATTGTCATACATGTATATGTGTATTGCATCTACATGCATGTTTGTGTATATGGTAATACATGTACAGTCGTGTGATAGACAATGCACCCTCTTTTAATTCTATGGTTTTACGTATCAGGACATTGTAACAATCAGCTGTTCCTTAGCAGGTCTAAACATTAGGTAAATACAACATATTACACCGTGTCATGATTTATTCAACAAAAACCTAGCCAAAGTGGAGAAGCCATGTGTGAAAAGGTTCACCCTTACTTCTTCCATAGGAATTAAGATGCTAAGTAGCAGACAGACGCTGCTAATCAAATGACCATGATTAATTGATCAGCAAGTATGAAAAGCCCTATAAAATCCAACGTTTTAGCTGTTTGCTAGTCTGGGACATTCAGGAGTTTGTTAACACAATGCCAACAAGGAAATACATGCGCAATGATCTTAGAGAAGCAATTCTTGCTGCCCATCAATCTGAAGAATTATAAAGCCATTTCCAAACAATTTAATGTCCATCATTCTACAGCGAGAAATATTATTCAGAAGTGGAAACCATTCAAGGTAGTTGCCAATCTTCCCAGGAGTGGCCGTCCCAACAAATTCACCCCAGGTTCAGACTGTGCAATGCTCAAAGAAATTGCAAAAAACCCAAGATTTACATGTTAGCCTCTACAGGCCTCACTTAGCATGTTACATGTTAAAGTACATGACAGCGCAGCATAGGTTTCCAAAGTTGCATCTGAACAAGCCACAAGACTTCTGGAACAATGTCCTTTGGACAGACGTGACCAAAGTGCAGATATCTGACCATAATTCACAATGCCATGTTTGGCGAAAACCAAAGTATATCAGCACAAACACCTCATACCAACTGTCAAGCACGGTGGTGGAGTACTAATGATTTGGGCTTGTTGTGTAGCCACAGGACCAGGGAACCTTGCAGTCATTGAGTTGACCATAAAGTCCTCTAAAGCTTGGCCGCAACTGGGCCATGCAATAAGACAATGATCCCAAGCACACCAGAAGAGCTGAAAAACAAAAGAATCCGGGTGTTGCAGTGGCCCAGTCAAAGTCCAGACCTCAACCGCATTAAAATGTTGTGGCAGGACCTTAAGAGAGCTGTGCATAAACAAATGCCCGCAAACCTCAATGAACTAAAGCAACGCTGTAAAGATGACTGGGCCGAAATTCCTCCACAATGATGTGAGAGACGGATAAAATCATTCAGAAAATGATTACTTCAAGGTATTGCTGCTAAAGGTGGTTCTACAAGCTATTGAATCATAAGGTGTACTTATATTTTCACACATGGTTTCTCCATTTTGGCTTTATTTTTGTTGAATAAATCATGGCATGGTGTAATATGTCATGTGTTCTTCTAAGGTTGTATTTAACTAATTGTTAGACCTGCTAAGGAACAGCTGATTGTTATGTCCTGATAACTAAAACCATAGAATTCAAAGTTGGTGTACGTTCTTTTTCACATGACCGTATATACATTGGTGTATTGTGACACATGAATGTACACGTGAGCGTATATAGTCATATCTGTATATATGTATGTTTTGTAATGCATGTATATACATGTTGCTGTACTGTAATACATGCACATATATGCAAGTGTGTATTGACATACACGCATATTCACAAGGTACGTGCATTTTACATACAGATACATTAAGGCGTGTTGTGTCTGGTAGGGTGATGATGCATTTGTATTAAAGTGGCGCAGGAAACAAGTTCAGTAATTACCGCTACCGTGTTTCTCTGAGTGTCTGTGCGCGGGTTTACTGAATAAACGCCGTTGCCCGGCATGAGCCGGAGGGTAGGGAAGCACTGCTTGTCCGATGTGCTCTGAAGGCCATTAATCTCCTGGCTGTGGTTGTGTTTTCTCCGAGGCAGATATTGATGAGTGCGCAGAGGGGGTCATTGGCTGTCACCAGCGTTCCCGCTGCGTTAACCTCCCGGGCTGGTACCGCTGCGAGTGCAGAACCGGTTTCAGTGACAACGGGACCTACTTAATTTCTGGGGAGTCCTGTGTTGGTAAGCAGATTCTGTTAGATTTCTCTTGTGTCTGCATGGTATCTCAGACTGCGCACACGCATGTGTCTTCACCTGTACTGTGTATAATCCCAAAGGACATCTGCCTACAGCGTGTGGGCATCAGAGAGGTGCAGGATTAATACCAAGAGGCACAGGCACGCAGGCATATCCAACCCATTATCAGGTCTGCCTAATTTGCCCATTTTTTCTCATAAGGTGAATAAACCAAAGATAAGATTCTGACCTTTACATTCTCTGCTTTCATTGGGGCCCCTGACATCTCCAATATGGTTTTCCAGAGGGGATTATATTAATATCCACAGATCCTATTGGGTAGAATGTGGGAGGCCGGCGGCTGTGCGGGGCAATGTGTCTCTAGATGAAGCATTAAAGTTCCTGCTGAATTCAGTTCTTTGAAAAAGTCTAGAATTTTCATTGGCCGTGTTCCATGTTATGTCTGTAGGAGGAAACATTTGGCTTAAGTCACTGGCAAAGCCAACAGAGAATAAGGACTGGACAGTTAAAGGGTTACAGCCAGCATGAGAAGTGCATTATTCAGTATTTTATCCAGTAGATCAATGATTTTTTAAAATAATCAATCCTGTCACCGTAATGTCTCCAAAAGATGGGGATCTCCAAGTGCTCATACTTCCTGGCCCCCTCGGCCCTTAACAGCCCAAACTTAAATAATTCCAAATATAACATTGTTATTCAGACTGCAGATTCTGAAGACTGAAGTAAATCATATGACGTTGCTTGATACGCTAGACCAGTTATCATTTGTTGCCTTAATATGTATCTTTTAATATTAATTTCCTCAACAAGCCGTATATTTTGAGTTGTTGGCTGCTTTCTGCTTTAAACTCAATGCTGTGCTATCAGAACCACATGGAAGATCAGCGAACCTTCGCAAGCGAGAAGCCAGAATTATGTAAATCTGCGGAGACTTCAATGTCAAATTAACCCTGGAGCCAAATAATAAGCATCGTCACTGTCAGACAGGCAGCATGCGCAGTGCGTTTCCTGGGAATGGACACGTCTGCCTGAATAGAATGTTTCAGCAAACATCCCGTCCCGTGGATTTCCCTGAGGCGTCTCATTAGCTAATGTCCGGCCGCGCAGATTTCCCAAGCACGCCGGTGGACAGAGCCCCACAATCTCCTTCTGCTATTAAGCCGCGTGGCTGTACGTTTATTACGATGAATGGTCCTGGATAAATATCTGATTATAGACCGGCGGAGCCCAGGCTGTAAGGAACATGTCAGACGTAGATTCACTGGGTATTGTGACTGGAGGTTTTTAAATACTCTCACAATCTGACACATTTGTTCATAAAGCGCCTTATATATACAAGCAGCGGTGTTTGTGTGAGTATCGGAGCACGAGGTGCCGGTAATGCAGACCCCCTTTAAAACGTTATTATAGCTCATAGATTCAGATCGTTCGGTGACTGCGTGGCCTACGCAGTTAGAGTGCTTGCGCAACACAGAAAGCACGTTTCAATTATTATGGTATTCCTCACCCGCCACCGGCCATTTGTTTGTCTCGTTATGCCATTGTTATGCCATTAATGTGTTTGCAACAACTATATATGAAATCTAGAAATATTTTTTTCTGTTACATTTGAGCAGCGAGAAGCAATAGAGCGGCGCAGGACGCTCACTGCAAACGAGTTGAAAAGTTCATATTTGTTCTATTGAGACAAACAGTAGCCAAAACCATCAGCATTTACCCCGGATCAACATGCTGCTTGTGTTCAATTCATTTTGACTCTTTGATAAAGTAAATCCTGTAAAACAGCTTCGCAATAAAAAATCTGCCTTCTGTGCCTTTCCTCTGTGTTTCTGATTATATCTATATATCTATCTATATCTATAGAGAGAGAGAGAGGTAAATATCCCGGCTTACAAACAAGATGCTGATTTTTTACTTACATGCGCCCAATGTCTATGCAGCTGTGTCCTCAGATATGTAAATGTTTAAGTTATATAGAATTGGCCCCGTGCAGTCCTGGTCCTGCTATACCCATCACGCCATTAGCGTGTTCAGGCCCCAGCCTCGTCCTGATCCGGCTGACGCAAAGGGTTTATAATTTATTAATACATTTAGATGCATGGCTGGATCTGGAACCACTCGGAAGCTGGCACGTTACGCTCTGAGCCCCCGGTGAGTCCTTGAGCTTCTCCCTTTTTATCTTCGTGTAAGAAATAGGTTACCTGCTCCCACTGCAGCCTCGGGACGTGCATAATAGATTACGTTGGCTTTGTTCAGTACAAACAGGTCTGATACTGAGAATATGAATAATGTCACTTTCCATAATTGCCAACATCTGGCTTTCCATAAATCCGTTAAATTGCTCAGAAGTGGAATTAGATTCCTCGTATAAAGCAATTACCGGCGAGTCTGCAGGCGTTCGGGGTCCATGCTCATCTGTAAAATGCTTGTAGTTTTCCGTGCCAGAGCCCCTCTCCTGTCCTGTTTTCTGATTCCCTCTCCATGATGCATTCGGTGCTTGTTGGCCACTTGTTCTTAAATTGCCAGAACTTTCAAGAAAACAAAGTGTTTATTATTCGCAGTTTAAGATAAGGAGGAAAAATCAATTTTCAGAATATTTGCCAATTTCACCTTCTATCTTCTAATTCAATGCGCCATCCGGCTCTCGCTGTTCAGGTTTGTGATAGAATAAGTCGGATCTAATTTGTTTTTTAAAGTGATTCAGACCCTAATCTGAAACGTACAATTGATTTTTTTCTTTCCTTTCTGAAAAGCATCTTTTTAATAAAACGCATTTCACAGACGAGCGGCCCCTCTTCTCCCAAATGGAGATTGTAATCTGGAGATATCATCTGATATAATGCGCGGTGTTTGTTAGTGTGAGGCACACTTTGTGTTCATACTTGGGCTGATAAAAGCGGGGTATACCGGTGGGACGCACAACCTGAGATTTAAAAACCCAAACTTCCGGCACATTCTCTGAAATATGTCTGCCGATCCTTAAATGAAGAGTCAGGGAAGGTGACCTGTGGACGAGTTCAGAAGAGCCTTTTCATCAAAAAAAACTAAAGAGTTAGTAAATGTGCCCCAGCCTGTGGCAGAAGATGTTGTTTGCCCCCTTCTGCCTGCACAGTAAGCCCCCCGGCAGGGGCTGCCCTCGCTCATCACTCGTAGTTTTTATTAGTAAATTGCATGGCTCAGTTTTCTGTTTCCTTCCAAAGGTGTTAATGCTGGGAGTGCATCCCATCCTCTGTGCAGCGCATGTTTTAATCACGTCACTAGTGCAATGTGAGATGGACTTTAGCCGCAGGTCTGAATGTATTAAAGGGTTTCATGCTCTTGTTGGAAGCGTCTCCCGGCGTGAGGGGAAATACCCCCGGAGACACATTGCAGACAGTTTTCAAAGTGTATTTCTGGATATAAAGGGTAAGGGGGTCTCGGTCTTCTGTCTGTAGGTGATCAATACGTAGGGATCAGATTTTTCTACAGTCCATGATACGACACCGCAGTGGTGGCAGAGGCTAACACTGTAAGGGCATTTAAGCATGCGCAGCATAAGCATAAAGGGTGTTAGTAAATGTGTCCTTTAAATGCTAAGAGTCTTTTTAGACATCCAAGAGGTACATATTTGTAAATTATTACAAGTTGTGGATGTGAGAGTTATCACTGACATTAAATAAAAACTGCTCATATGAAGCGTTTTTGACGTTTTCTGCACTGCTTTTAAAGCGGCTTTTCTCTCCCCCATAGACATTGATGAATGTGCCTTACGGACGCACACATGTTGGAACGACTCGGCTTGCGTCAATTTGGAAGGTGGCTTTGACTGTCTGTGCCCCTCTGGCCCTTCATGCACAGGAGATTGCACCCATGAGGGGATGCAGAAGCGTAATGGCCAGGTGTGGACCCTCAAGGAAGACCGCTGCTCTGTGTGCTCCTGCAAGGTAAGTTACACCAAGTGCGGCTGGACACGGATCCAGACAGATTGCAGTAATTGTTAAAATTCAAATCACTTAAATAAGGGAGTTTGCGGATCGGATATGTTAATAGATCTCTTTGACATGCTCTGTAATGACATGCTTCTGATGGAAATGTTAGAGATTATTCCACATTTAAAGTACCTAAAGTAGTCATTTCTTAAAATAGCTCCTTTATTGTTTAACCCGTTGTGATGTTATGTAGTGTGCTCATCTTAGAAATGTCTGATTTCCATATTAATCCTCTCTTCTTCAGAACATTCTCAAGACATGGCAGCTTATCCCACCTTATTTTACACAATATCTTAAATACCGTCACCTGTGCTGCAGAGCTAACAATCTAAGTAGGAAACTGAGGAGATAATATTGTATTACCTTACCACGCAGGGAATTGGTAGACAGAAGCTGGATTCGCATTTACACTGTAGAAAAAACTCACTATATATATTCTGTGAATATACACACTCACTGGCCACTTTATTAGGTACACGTTGCTAGTACCGGGTCGGACCTCCCTTTGCCTTCATTCTTCATGGCAGACTTTCTACAAGGTGCTGGAAACATTCCTCGGAGATTTTGGTCCGTATGGACATGATGGCGTCACACCGTTGATGTAGATTTGTCGGCTGCATATCCATGATGTGAATCTCCCATCCCCCACATCGCAAAGGTGCTTTATTGGATTGAGATCCGGTGACCTCAGAGGCCATTGGAGTTCAGTGACCTCATCGTCATGTTCAAGAAACCAGTTTGAGATGATGTGAGTTTTGTGACGCGGTGCATTATCCTGCTGGAAGCGGCCATCAGAAGATGGGGACACTGCGGTCATAAAGGGATGGACATGGTCAGCAACAATACTCGGGTAGGGAATTGTGTTTAAACGATGCTCGATTGGTACTAAGGGGCCGAAACTGTGCCAAGAAAATTTCCCCCATACCATTACACCCCCACCACCAGCCTGACCCGCTGATACGAGGCAGGATGGATCCCGACTTTCATTTTGTTGACCCGGCCATCTGAATGTCGCAGCTGGAATCGAGACTCATCAGACCCGGCAGTGTTCTCCAGTCTTCCATTGTCCGATTTTGGTGATTCTGTGCAAATTTCCCGTTCTTAAATGACAGGAGCGGCACCCGGTGGGGTCTTCTGCTGCTGTAGTCCATCTGCTTCAAGGTTGGACGTGTTTGCGCTTTCAGAGATGGGATTCGGCAGACCTTGGATGTAACGAGGGGTTATTTGACCTTTCTGTGATCTCGAACCAGAAGGCCCGTTCTCTGACCTCTGACACCGACAAGGCATTTCCGTCACACAGCCGCCGCTCACTGGATATTTTTTCTTTTTCGGACCGTACGCTATAAACCCTAGAGATGGTTCGGGAGATCCGCAGTTTCTTAAATACCAGTCCGTCTGGCACCAACAACCAACATGCCACGTTCAAAGTCACTAAAATACACTTTCTTCCCCCATTCTGAATTTCAGCAAGTTGTCTTGACCACGTCTCTATGCTTAAATGCATTGAGTTGCTGCCATGTGATTGGCTGATTAGCTATTTGTGTTAACAAGCAATTAAACAGGTCTACCTAATAACGTGGCCGGTGAGAGTGTGTGTAATATATATATATATATATATATATATTCTGTATTTAGCGCTACGGAATGTGATGGTGCTATATAAAACAATAAATTATATAGATATACCATATTTGCTCGATTATAAGACAAGGTTTTTTTCAAGGTTTTTTTTAATCGGGGTCATCTTATAATCAGACCTCAAATAGGTCTGACTATGAGACTAAGATCCAGATCCCCTGCAACGCTGCAGGGGACCTGGATCCTCCTGTCCCCCCCAACTTACCGGTGCTTCTGAGTCCCTGGTGTGTAGCCGGGGCAGCCGCACCTCCTTCCGGTTAGCAGCGGGGGTTGTCTGCGTCCATCGCACAGACCTTCCCCGGCTGTCAGAGATCAGAGTTCCATTACTGTTCCATTTTGTTTGAAGAGGAGGGTGCGTTTCTGCCCATGAAGTAAATGGATTATATGAGATGCATATTACCCCGGATAGGTGGCGCTTGTTAATGAGGATACCTTGCATTGATCTTATAAGCAGCTGCTATTGAGTTTGAAGGATATTTTTAACTTGACCCGGAATGTCTTTTAATATTTAAGATGTAACAAAAATAAAAACATATTTTAAGTAAAACCTAATAAACAAGCATTATTCGTTAATAAATGTGTTAGGGGACTCTCCTGCTTTCTCTGACACTTTGTGTGAAATTAAAAATTTGAATTCAATTTCAGGAGAAACTACTAGAGACTCATCTTATAAGGAAGACGAGAAACACTAGAATTAATTTGTGGGTTCAAATATTTGCTCAGCACCGACAGTCTTGGTTAGGAGCTTTATTGTATTGCAGGTTTTATTCCCAGGAAAATTAATTGGAAACATTTATCAAAATCAATTCATCAACTTTAATCAAAATTAAAAACATCCCATTTTGCAATCTATTCCTATGAATAATTCAGTGACATTTCCATCCCTGCGCACGGTGTGTCTACATACAGGCTCATTTAGTCAAGAGCCGTGGGACTCGGAGGTAGGAAGGTGAACATCTCCATCTATGACAAAGCTCTCCAGGGGATGGACGTCTCTGGGAGAAGACACGTGGCCTAAATATTCAGAGAGGGGATTTACTGAATGCTGAGTCCTCTGCAGGGAGTTACTGATCCAAACCTCTGTGGGAATCGAATGTTTTCCGGAAAACTCACCAAGGAGCTCCGAGCTCCCAGGGGATAAAGTCTCCTATTTCTCCTTGGGCTGGGGTGGGAAGTCCTAACGGCTGGTGGGTTTCCAGTCTTACAACATCATTCATTGACGGCATTATCGCCTGCCTCGCAAACACACAGAACATATGTTGTGTGTGAGAGATTAATTTACACACCAACAATGTGTCAGAAATATCTGTTAGAGCCAGTTATTCACTTCATTATCATGAGAAATTCATTCTGCGCCCGTGCCTCTGGACCCTACCCATAATAAATAATCCAATAATAAATCCACTACCAGTGACCTACTAATAATAAATCCACTACCAGTGATCTACTAATAATAAATCCACTAACAATGACCTACTAATAAAAATCCACTAACAATGACCTACTAATAATAAATCCACTACCAGTGATCTACTAATAATAAATCCACTAACAATGACCTACTAATAATAAATCCACTAACAATGACCTACTAATAAAAATCCACTAACAATGACCTACTAATAATAAATCCACTACCAGTGACCTACTAATAATAAATCCACTAACAATGACCTACTAATAATAAATCCACTACCAGTGATCTACTAATAATAAATCCACTAACAATGATCTACTAATAATAAATCCACTACCAGTGATCTACTAATAATAAATCCACTACCAGTGATCTACTAATAATAAATCCACTACCAGTGATCTACTAATAATAAATCCACTAACAATGACCTACTAATAATAAATCCACTAACAATGACCTACTAATAATAAATCCACTACCAGTGACCTACTAATAATAAATCCACTACCAGTGACCTACTAATAATAAATCCACTACCAGTGACCTACTAATAATAAATCCACTAACAATGACCTACTAATAATAAATCCACTACCAGTGATCTACTAATAATAAATCCACTAACAATGACCTACTAATAATAAATCCACTACCAGTGACCTACTAATAATAAATCCACTACCAGTGACCTACTAATAATAAATCCACTACCAGTGATCTACTAATAATAAATCCACTAACAATGACCTACTAATAAAAAATCCACTAACAATGACCTACTAATAATAAATCCACTACCAGTGATCTACTAATAATAAATCCACTAACAATGACCTACTAATAATAAATCCACTACCAGTGACCTACTAATAATAAATCCACTACCAGTGATCTACTAATAATAAATCCACTAACAATGACCTACTAATAATAAATCCACTACCAGTGACCTACTAATAATAAATCCACTAACAATGACCTACTAGACACTGATATAGTGATGGAACTTGGAAAGGGTTTGCAGTAACCGTGGTCTCTGCCCAAGGTGTAAGCATCTGCCGCGTGTTGCAGAGGTGATGCTGTTTAAATGGCATCCCTTGTCCTGTCATGCCCCCCCCCCTCGGGGGCTTTTCAGATAACTTCACAGGATTTGGTTCCTGAAGGCCATGGCTTACGCTTATCCACATTTACGTGGATGCGATGCTCTGTATTACCATCTCCTTATGGTTTGGCTTAATGTCAGGAAATGCTTAACGTCCGTCACTCACGAGAAAGCCCTTTAATAATGATTGATGGTTTAGTGTTTAGTGATCAATTCCAGAGCCGGTTCTTTTCCCCTTTTAGATTTATTGTTCTTGACTTCCCATTGCTTGCTGCGTGATTCAGCTCCATAAAAAGTGTCAGGAAGTCGTTATATCTCCATATCCCCCGTGGCACTAAGGCTGGGTCTCTATTACACGAAACGCGATCACAGCAGCCTAGAATCGGGTATAATAGGGTCTGATTACGTTTAATGTGCCCCTTGCAGTTTATTGACACAAGTGCCTTTTTGGGCCCGTTGTGCTGGCGCCTGTGTATACCAGCAGACAGAGTAATGGTGCCATTAACCCTATAAATGCCGTGAAACTGTGGAGGAACAAGGAATGTGATTCACTGCGAATGGCTCCTTTTTTACCTTAATTCACCGCACAAAGATGTGTCTGTGACCTGGGTGCTGATTAACATCCAAAGCATTTAAGATGCCTAAAACACAAGTCACTTAAACCACGGCAGCAGGGGTGAAATGCATTCTGGGAAGTATTGGGGAGTACAAACATAGTGGAGATTAGGACATCAAGTAATAGTGTCCTGGCAGCTCTCCAGTGTCGCTGTCCGCGGTGCTGAGGATGTTTGGGCAAAGAGCGGTGTCCACGGAAATCATGTAGTGCTCAGCGGTGGGGACAGGCTGGTATTTGCTTCAGGTGGAGCCGAGTGAAATGCAGATATTGCGCACGCTTGGTGCGGAGCCGTTGTCACCACTAGTAAAGTGCGTTATTAAATAATATAAGTACTGTAGTGAGGTCTAAAATGCTTTGGGTGGCTACCCAATTTACCACAATGAAGGTGACCAGGGCTGCACATCAGGTGAGCAGTACCGGGCATTAGTTTTACCCAGGGTGCTACCCGTTAGATACCCCCTTCAATAGATGCAGTCATCTCACCTGCAATAACCCTTTCTTCTTTACTGTGACAGAATGGGAGAATATTTTGCCGGAGGACAGCGTGCGACTGCCAGAACCCCAGCGTGGACCTGTTCTGCTGTCCAGAGTGTGACACCCGAGTGACGAGTCAATGTCTGGACCAAGAGGGGCATAAACTCTACCACAGCGGAGACAACTGGACCTACGGCTGCCAACAGTGCCGCTGCCTGGTAAGAAGCAAAGGGCACGGTCTGTATGGATGTCTGTGTCAGTCTAAGATGAGACCAAGGACTGCGACAATCATTCTCTCAAAGTCCCCTTTCACCACAGGATATGTAGCGCTGCTCCCGGTGTTTGTGTTTGGTGATAATAGAAGTGGTTACACATAGAAATTTATACTTTCATGCAAAATAGCATAAGTCAGGCACAGTAAAGCTTTCTGTGAATGTATCATGATCAGTTTTCGGGGGGGGGGGGTTGTTCAAAACCACAATTCGATAATATATGCCGATCCTTATGCTGGTCCTTATACTGTTTGAAATCAGATATTTGGAACCATTAAAAAGGCAGATTGGAGTCACTGTGTCCCCCGCTATCTACAAGAAGTAAAAAGCGGTATTTGTATCTACCGTAAAAATTCTCATTTGGAAAAGTGCCTTTGACCGTCTTTCATCCCCATAGGAGGGAGAGGTCGACTGTTGGCCCCAGACGTGCCTGCCTCTGAGCTGCGAATACACAGCAATTTCTGAGGGTGAATGCTGTCCGCGCTGCGTGGAAGACCCATGTTTAGCAGATAATGTCACATATGACATAAGAAAAACCTGCCAAGACAGTCTTGGAATAACACGGCTCGGCGGCGCTGTATGGACAATGGCAGAATCTCTGTGTACGACATGCAAATGCAAGGTAAGATATTGGCATGTATTCTGACTTTGTAGCTAATTTGCGCAGCACGCTACGAGAGGTTTAATGCAACCCATGCGGTGCGTCTCATTGGAGGGCGGATGCGGTAAGTTTCATGATTTTCCCTTGATAGCCACTCAGCTGGATAACGATTAATAAACCAAGGTTAGGATATCCGGGATAGTCCCAGTCCCAGAGAAACGGGTTCCCGTCCTCTGCTCTAGCGCATGCTGCAGGGTCTCGTACTGGTTAATCTTCTTTAAATTACACATAAACATCAGCATTTTCTGGGACCCAGTTATTACATTCTTTTTGTTTGATTATTTATTTCTCGACAGTTTTGCTTGTAATGCAAGCAGTTTTGTGTTCCCTTGTCCGGTTATACAGTGAAGGAAAAAATGATTTGATCCTTTGCTGATTTTGTACGTTTGCCTACTGACAAATACATGATCAGTCTATGATTTTAATGGTAGGTTTATTTGAACAGTGAGAGACAGAATAAGAAAACAAATCCAGAATAACTCATTTCAAATAAGTTATACACTGATTTGCATTTTACTCAGTGAAATAAGTATTTGATCAATCAGCAAGATGTCCGGCTCCCGGGTGCTCCTAATCTCAGCTTGGTATCTGTCTTTGTCAGCCGGCAAACGTACAAAATCAGCAGGGGATAAAATATTTTTTTCCTTCACAGTATATAAACCGCCATTTGCTTGTGTAATATGTTATAGAGAATTATCTGCGGTCTCTCCAGGGCTTCGTTACTTTCCTGCTGCTCTCGTTTTTTTTTTATGTCTCAGAAACTCGTGTTTTCACAGTGAAAAGTTTCCTCGGGACTTTCCTTTAGTTCAGGTGAATAGCAGATAAGACAGGATGGGAAGTGAATGTGCGTGAGATGTAGCAGATAACGTATATCCCATTGAGCTTAAAATGCATTTATTGCACCATTTACTGACCAAGACCCCAAAAGCTAAAAGGAAAATATTTGCGGCATCAGATGCCTGGCTGGCAGGACCCCTCCGGCCTGTAAGCGCATCACATGCAGCCGGTACCTGTGGCTGGCCACGGGAAGCCACCTTCCGGTAAAGCACAGCAATTAGACATATTAATGTTAATTACGAAACAATTCCTGAAATGACTTTTTATTATTTCATGATTCTTTCCACCTGCTGCTCAGTATTTGGTTATTCCAAGGGAAAGATATGATGTCTGTTACTATAATAAAGGAAAAGGAAGATACGCAGGTTACCCAGACCCAAAACCCAATGTGTGTTGTACAGATAAACATGAGATAAATCCCAAGGGGCGGAAGAAAAGACGGCGCGTGGAGCCGCTAAGATTCTCACGCCAAGATCTTGTTAGTTCTTTGCATCAGGGGTTCTTTTAACTTGCACTTGGTTACCATAACAACACCAGACGCTTATTGCATGTTCCTAGGAAACATTTGGAATAAATAAATGGCTGGTGACCCTGCTTTGCTGTAACACGCTGCCACATGCGCTCGAGATCCATTATTAGATGAATGTTGCATACCGTGTGTCTTTTCTCTATTTTCACACAGAACGGAATTGTCTGCTGCTCAGTGGATCTAGAATGTCTTCACAATAACTAAGGATTTAAGCAACAGACTCTTGCCGGAGAGCTTTTCGGATGCAGTTTCCATCGATAGCGGAGAGTGTGTGCGCGTTCGAGACAGTATTTGGCACAGCAGACCCTCAGCAAAGTCTCCATTCACACAGAGATTTGGGGGAAGTTTTGGGGACCTTATGCTACGTTTCTCCTTCCTCACCTCTTTAGGGGACCTCTGACCAAATGTTACCGGCTGCTAGTAGCTATTAACCATTTTGCTGCCACTCAGGCATTTCCAGTCCATTACATGGTAGGACGATATTCTGCCCAACAGCTGAATAGTTAAAGGTCTCGTTAGAGCGATCCACAGATTTTTTGTTACATTCGTAAACATTTTAGTTCCTTTATAGTAAATGTTGTTGTGATTCCCTCTTTGCGTCTGGACATCAGGATGAAAAGAACCTTCTTTTATTTTTATGGGGGTTGATCTATAAAATCGGGATCTTTGTGTCTCATTCGTCGCAGACGTAGCTCTAAGGTCTCTGTCTGGTGTTGGTGGAGATGTGTATGTTTGTATAGTTTGTTGCATAGAACCTCTGTTCCATCAACTCAACTCATGACTCAAAAGGAAATCTCAGACACTTGAGATAATTGCCCCATGGATCATTATCTGCCACACCTTGTGGCATCTGGCTGCCCAAGATTGGAATAGCAAACTCTGGACTTGTTTTCACAGGAGAAGCCAAGGTTGCAGTAAAAGATGTTCCTATTGTTCACGTCTCCACAAACACTTGTCTTCATTTTGCACATGCGTGTGATGCAGTTGTGCAATTTCACGAAGGAGCATCTGCTACAAACATGGTTCTGGCATTATTTCCTAATATTGAAGGACATTAACGTTATAAGAGGTGACATGCTGTGCCACAGTTTATAATTATTTAACTATCTATTGAACTATGCGAGAAATATTTTCACACGGTGGTTATTTTGCAAGCGTCATGTATAATAAGTGATGATTCGCACAGGAGGAGCTTTAAAGCAATGGTCTAAAAATTTTGTAAGCAAATCACAATAAAAGCCTCCTACCGCCCGTGCTGCCTCCTCTGATTGTGTGCTTTCTCAGAGGGCTGGGATGGGTCAGAAGTAGTAGGAGAAGTGCCCTTTTCCGATGGTTTGGGTTCATTGGCTAAAGCCATAGACAGAGATTAAATACGAGTGAGTATGTATGTATGTATGTATGTATGTGTGTGTGTTGGAGTGCGTGTGTCAGGATTCCGTACAACACGGTCTACTAGTAGAGTTTGGTGGCAGGGAGTGCATGTCTCTGCAAATCACACTCCTGCGGGTCACAAATCGCACAAGCAGTGTGAGTAGTATAAGAAATAGTAAGTGGATAGTTTCTACATTCTAAACAGTAATTAAAAGGTTTGTGTGTGTGAGTGTTTGAGAGTGGATATGAGTATATTCAGTGGCGGAACTACCGGGGTCGCAGGGGTCGCGACTGCGACCGGGCCCTGGAGGGTCCTGGATGCCTCTGCTCGCCTCTGCTCCCCGCTGCTGCCGCCGTCGCCACCCAGAGTGCAGTGTTGGGAGCGTGAGGCATTTGTCTCGGGTGCCGGCGCGTCACGCTGAACGTGAGAAAGGGATAGATGGGTTGGGGGTTGGGGGGGCCCTTAACAGATTCTCGCACCGGGGCCCTGAGGTTTCTAGTTACGCCCCTGGGTATATTTATCAATCTGGCTTCACACTGATATATAACATTCAGCTGTCTATAAAGAAAAGACATGGCATACGCACAAATTCTTTTAAAGAGCTTAGTGGGGTACTAGCAAAACCATTAACAGATTTATTTAACCGATGGTAGTTAATGGGAAGATGGGAAATTCTGCCCACTCACAAGGAAGGCAGTAGGGAGCAGCCAGGCGACTCCAGGCCAGCAAGTCTTACATCAGTCATAGGGAAATTCATGGAAACTATGTTACAGGTTAGGATTGTGAAGGCGTATAGGTCAGGAACGAAGGATGTGTCCTCTGACTGTCTGGATTCAGTACAAAAACTATACAAGGCAAACACATTCAGATTCCTGGGTTGCTGCTAAAATAATAATGACCAATATGTAGCCAAAACAGAGCACGAAACCTTTTATGACAAATGTACTGCATGTAATGTCATGTATACCTGATGTACGTGAAGAATACTTAGAGAACACAGCTGCTGGGGCTGTGCACGCTCCGTATATCACACTACAGCTTGTAATTGTTAGTTTGGGGTAACTCCGACTTAATTCCAATATAAAGAGGTTTACCCCGCCGGTTTCTCCCCTATTTCTATCTCTGCCCCTTCTATGTTGATTGAGATTATTTTGGTTTATTTTATTTTTTACTTGTTAATTACTAGTATTTGGGGAAATAGCATCTGTCGTCTTAAGGCACCCCTTCTGGTCACGTGGCAGATGATGTTCAATCGGCAATGTGCTGCCTTCTGCCTGACATTAGGATGATGCGTTTCGCTGCTTCCTGCTGGTAATGTGATTGCGGTAGAAATGACTGTTCAGAGCCCATTCGCACCTAGACGAGCCCTCTCTGTGTTCAATTTAAAATCCAACTTAAAAGGTCCCCACATGCCAGTCCCAGGCAAACTACTCCCAGTTATCCCATTATCATTCATTAACAGCCACAGGCTTCAGGAAACTAGTGACAGGCCAAATGTCCCCAGCACAGAAAACACAGCACTCGGCCATAGCACAGTGACTTGTGAGTAGGTTCAGAGCAGGAACGATGTACAAAGAAGAGTTATGAGCAGAAGGGACCGGGTTATTACAGCCCAGACCTCACCTACAGTAGTGGGGACAGTTTGGTGATCTCCCATCTCCACATCTCCAGAACGATATTGACATTCTCAAGAGAGATCAGTGGAGGCGACTAAAATTGGGAACCGTTTGCAGGATAAAGATGATAAGGAAAGACTGAGGAATCTCATTATGTCCAGTTTGGGGGAAAGAAGAAAGGGGGTGCGAGGGAGAGAGATGGGGGAGAGAATAGAGAGAAGGGATGGGAGCGACATTTAAGTACATACAGAGATTTAACAAAAGGCAGGAGTTTATTTTGAAAGATGAGAAATGTTAGGGTTTTTTTTATATAAGATGCCATTAGCTTTAAGTAGGTTTTCTCAGATAATGCAGAGGTGGCCAAGCTGACATGCCCTTTGGAGACGCCGGTCCATGCAGGTACCCTGTTGAAGGAGCAGAAACGTTTAAACCGAAACGTTTTAACCGCAGGACGAAGGAATGTGCTTACATACATACATAAAAAGACACTTTGCGTCCCCCATACACCACTAACCACTAACTGCTTACTCCTGACTCTCACAAGAACACACACCTAAACACACGCTAACACCATACTCTAACACATACATACATGCACACATTCACTCTATCCTCCTTTCTCTTCTATTACCGGCGCAGCTCACAATGTCTGCGTGTTGTAGCCAGATGCTCTTTTTAACACGACTCGACACCAGGCCAATATCGTGTCTAAATAAACCGTAATATCTGGCAGGTGGTGCGCTGTCCTATCTTAATACTGCAATAAATAAGTTTCAGTCACCCATTCACGTTATTTTACATTTAGTACTTTAG